>NW_015150691.1:1023477-1055257 GCF_000732505.1 Cyprinodon variegatus
ACAACAACTAAAATAGTTGGTTTAAGAGATGCTTTTATAAATTTGAGCAGTTTGACATAAATGTTTATTGTTTTGTTTAACTTGTGTGCTGGATCCCAAGATCCTATTAGCGTACTGGTTGATCAAGAACCCCAGATGGGGTCACAACCTCAACTTTGAGAATTCATGCTCTATGTCACTCTTGCTTTTTGCTACTGAAACAGTGATTTTGATACCTATATCCAGCCTAGCAGTCCTGAGGAACCAGCTGAAGCCTTCAGGAGTGGGCATTCACCTGCCCTAGTGAGCACTGGACTATGTCACTGGCCAACTGCAGTATATGAAGATATCATTCTGTATCTTTTTTTTTTCCTTTTCCAGCGTTTTATTGTCATTACACTGTCACAAGTACAGAGCAATGAAATGAACAGAGAACTAATCTTTATAGGCCTGTAAATTCTCAGTCATCTGAGTCTTGGCAACCACAAACAGGCTTAAATTGGAAGGCAACCAGACTTATGCTTGGATTTTCTGAAGACATTTCATCAGCTATTCAGGAGTCTTTGTGAATTGTTTCAACTCACTTGAGTTCAATCTGTAGTTGGAGCATTGATGCATTTAAGCAGCATGAAGGCCCATCCTCCTAAGCATATTCCAAGTCAGATGCAAATCCAATAGCCATTCATCATTTTTCCGGATTGTTGGAGTCCTTTGTTGTGCATAGACTAAGCGATTGGCCTTTTAAAGCATGATGATAGTGCTTATGTAATTTATTTGAAAGGAGTTCCATGACTGAAATGTAAATGCTTGGAAGCTGAAACCTCACCCCACTTTTCAGTAATGTATTTATCAACTGCAGATCGCTCTGGTGCAAGCCAACAGAATTGACAAAGACTCCGTGGATAGGTGTTGAAACGTCTCCAAAAAAACTGAGAGCAAGTCCAGTTGCCTTCCAACTAAAGTCTGTTTTGTGATTATCTTGAGATAGTGTGCTCTTACACTGGGTGTTCATCTGCACAATAAATTTGAGTGGAGTCACAGCACTGATGTTCTCTACAGAAAGGCCAGCACAGAGGACCCTTTCGACCCTGTGGTGGCATCTGCCCTTTTTATGGTGCACTTTGTTGAAGCATCAGTTTATCTACTGCTGAAAGGAACAGATTATATTAATTCATCAGCAAGGCCCAGATGATCTCTGCTTAAAGTACAGGTGAAGGAAGACAGAGGGATTTTAGCAACAATAACATGATTGTTGGGCAAGATCTCACCCAATGCATGAAGCTATTACAGAGCTGGGGAGCTCCTTCAGTGAATAACTAATGCTTTTTGTTAGAATTCCAGTTTGTGTTGTCTGTTTTTGTGGTTGTTTGTGTGTTTTTCTCCCTCCACCACCAGGTGGTGCCCTGTCCTCGTTGGCTCTCCTACACACTTGCGGCTCATTGGATCATTACTGAGGAGTATTTGAGCAGTGGACTGTCACTACCTCGAGGCCAGAGTGTTTGCCAGTTTTGGGTACTCTAGCCAAACTAAGATTAGCTGAGTCTAACCTAGCTTTGTTTCTCTGAGTCTAACGAGTTCTTTGTCTTTGCTCTTCAGCAGGAAGCTTTCCTGTGTTACTGAATACCTGGACCTTCTCCCCCCTGGAAGGAAATACTGAGTTCACACTGAACAGGGGAAACCTTCACATGTGCCGTTCAAGTTCCCATTGGAAATCCGAGTGACAGTCTGCTCCATTACTCCTCCGGGTCCAACGACACCTGTCGTCTACCTGTCCGCCCTCCAACGTGTGCTCTTTTCACTGGATCCCCCACACAGACTGGATTCAAGGACTAACCAGGCCCCCCTCAAACGTGTGTCCCATTCCTGATTATCTAAGAGCATCCAAGATTCTCATGGTCCCTGAACTGACCTCTGAACTTCCCTTCTCACTTCTAGTTCCGGTTCACCAGCTCACTGAGTACCAGATCCTGCTCCTGTTGACTTCCACAATAAACCGGTAAAACTTTTACTGTGCTCTCTGAGTGGTTTCTCTACATGTGGGTCAGATTCGTAAAACCGATCATCACACTTTTTATCACAGATCTTCCCTCCCAGCTGTTAATATACTTTATACTTGCAGTCTTTTAAAAAAGGAAAAAAACAAAAACAAATGTGCTGTTAGCACAAATTGTTTTTTTAATCATTTCTGTTCTTTAAGCTAGCCTGTTGATAATTTACAAACATTTGTTACTGTGCATGGAAATTACACGTCTCCCACTGATGGTTTTTCTTTTCCTCCATCCCTTTATCCCTCTGGGAATATTTTGACAATCTCTTGTCCAAAGCCCAGCAGCTGTCCTCTTCTGCAGCAGAGTGGCCACCAGGCCCACTGATGTAGGGGTGTGTCCCGTCTGTCGCTTTCAACCCTTGGTTTTCCTTTTTTATTTATATATAATATATATTATTTCATACTTCATACTGCCCTATTCAATTTTTATTGCTAAAGCGGCTCCACATATGATCCAAAGCAAAGTGTTTCTCATGAGACCAAAATAATATCTTTCTACCCTGACCTCTATTTCACACAAACTGCTTTGTTTTGGTTGTCAGGACATCAGCCATGCGCGTGTCATTGCCCCTTGACTTTGCTGTAGTGTCTCTCTTCCTCTCTCTCTCTCTCACACACACACATGCATGGAGGAGGAGGAGTGGTGGAGGGGTGGGTGAGCGCACACAGACGCATGTAGGCCGTTGTCCTGCTTGCAGGCGTCCCATTCGTCAACGTGAGGCTCATTCTCTCTGGCCTCTGCCTCCAGATTGGAGGATGAGGAAGCGAGGGAGGGCTGACGGAGGAGAGTTGCGAGGCAAAACTGCTGGTCACATGAGCACAGATCTGTTTACAAACCCAAGGCAGAGCAGCAAGAGAGGAGTGAGGGGAGGAAGGGGGGAAAGGCAAACTGCAGGCACCATTATGGACCCAAAAAGGAGGTAGAAGGGGGGAAGCCTGCCATGACAAAGCCAGCTGGAGGTGTGAGAGGCTGACAGACACACTCCGCCTTTGTCTCATATTTTTTTTCCTCCCTGTCTTTCTTAATCGAAGGAGCAGATGGTTGGAGGGAGAGTAGGTTCCCCCACCCTACACACAAAACACACGCACATATCTTCTGATGAACACACAGCAGTTATAGAGGACTGTTGTTGACTGCATGGAGCTATCCTCATGTTGTTTGTTCTTGGAGGGGAGAACATCATCACCTTCATTTAGAAGGAACACCTACAGCAAGATCAGAGGACCAGAGGAGCAGGAAACCAGAGAAGTGGTGAGACTTGAGAAAATCAGATTTCGATTGATGTTGGATTATTGCTTTCACTGGGTTGAGGATTTGCCATTAAACGCTGGATGTCACTGTAACTGGCGAGAGGCAGGGGACAAGACTGCAAAGTGACGCAAAGTGAAGTCAAGGAGGCTGTTTCCCTTCTCTCTCTGTGAGTATTTCCTGTTTGCAAGCTGCTTGTGGTGTTTTTGACTGAGCTTTTCACATTTTTGCAAAAACATGTCCTCACTTGTTCACGAGGCCTCTGATTTTGTTTGTTCTCAACAACATTTCTATTCTGTTATGCTTTTCTCTCCTTTGGTGACATCATTCAGAAGCATATGAGGTCCTCAGATCCAAATCCTCCCCCCCTCAACTCAACACGGAGTGGTTAATCCAGATTTGGGGAATGCTGTGCAGCCCAGACTGCTGAGCCAACAATAAAAAAAAAAAAAGAAAACACACCTCTGAAGGATTTCTGGAATCTGAAAATCTCCCATGACTGGTTAGTGAAGGAACTAACCCAAAGATCCAGGTCAGGGTAGCTGGATCGGGACATTTGCTTAAAAACAAGTTGCAGTGTCTGAGCTTCCAGAACCAATTCTTCTGGCGTTTCTCCAGTCCTTCTCCTGACTGGGCCTGAATTCACTGCTGCTGCCTTGGGAGTCAAATTTCATGCAACCATTCCAATGGTGTAACGGTAAGTGAGTGGATTTCACCGCCGACCATGACACACATGTAAGGTAGTTGGAAACTGTAAACTTAGTGAGGAGTTTCACATTTATTTAAAACTGGAGACAACGGTGGCTGTTTATACAGTATGTGTGTGATAAAGCTGGATTTTTAGACTTCTCTTAGTATATTTTTACTGTATTTAGACATGGGTGTTTAAAAAAACATTTTCCAAACCTCTATCCTTTCATTAAGATTTGCTATATGGGGTTGGAGTGACCGATCCAGTAATGACCCCCTCCCCCACTTGTTACTAACTACCACTGAAAAAAACTACCGTACCTTCCCTTTGCTTATTAACTCAGAAAGTTGGTCAGCTGGAAATATCATCCAGCCTTGGCTTGGTTTGGGTCAATTCTGGATTATCATGGTTTAAAAAAAAAAAAAAAAACTGGTTTCAAATTCTCTAAAATCATACCATATCAAACTATCACATCATTTCCATGGTATAACCTTTAATGTTACCTTAACATTCTAACACATTTGTCTCTTCAGAGCAAAAAGGTCTTATTCCCCATAAGTGCTGTAAAATTATTAGATTTTGGGTTTTTTTCTCTCATTAAATACTTTTCACTTCTTTTTATCCTCTAAAAAATTCTTATAGATAAGTATTTACCTTGTTAAAACCCAATATAAGTGCATAAGATAGCTTTTTTTTTTTACTGAAATATTCTTAATTTAGTCACAAAATGACACAGAATTAAGAATTGCATCAGTTTATGTGAAGATAAACATGGACCCATGAGCAGCAATTTAAAATAGCCAATCCATTTTTAGGTCAATTTTTAAAATCGACAAAGTTAAGTATCATTTTGTTAAAGTCTGACACTACGTTCTCTTGAGGGTCATTAAATGAAGATGAGATTATGATGCAATCCTGCCTCAATTTCCATCGTTACAAGAAGGACAATATGACAGGATATATATTGGAACGTGAAAAACAATCACAGGTGTGTTGTTGTATCTAGAAAAGATACAACTATAAGAAAGATTCAAAAGATTTAGCTATAAGAAGCCAGCAGCTTCTGTGGCGCTTGTGCGCTGAGAAAGTATCCGGTTCAGTCCCACCAGCCTCCACTCTGGGTTCCTGAGCAAAACCCTTAAACCCTGATTGCTCCCCGGGCGCCACACAATGGCAGCCCACAAAATGGCAGCCCACTCTGCATTGTATCAAAATGCAGAGAACGATTTTTCCCATTGTGAGAAAATAAAGGGATTTAAATTTATGTAAAATAAATAAGCTGGAAGACTGAACTAATCGTATTTCATTAGTTTCGTATACACTCACTGTATATATGCATATTTGTTTAGAACTGTGTCATGTTTCACCTATAGCATGACCCTACTCAACCCAGTCCCCCAATAAATCCCCCTAAACCCCCACCACGGCAAATAGTTCGACCCATACCCCCTGCTGCCTTCAAGCTGGAACCATTCATTCAATGTAAAGAATGACACTCTGCCACTTATATGCTGGCAAACACCATCCTTTCCAACAAATTAATAGGAACACATGTGCTCTGTGGAAGTGGGGCTTCCTCCTCTTTGTTTTGACCAAATGGTGCTTTTCCCCCAGAGTCCATTGGGTTTAACACGCCCCCTTTCCCAGGCAGCAGATTCCTACCACATGGCCCCCTCTGTCCATCTCCCCCTCACACTCAGACACTGACAGGACTGCGCTGCACCCTCACTCAGCCAGTCACCTCAGAAGATTTTGTGAAACAGATGGTGTCATGACAGAAGTGCCGTCCATCCTCTATGTTTGTCTTGTTCACAGCCAATTAACGCTCGGTCCTGGGAGCACCTCAGTTGCCACCGCAGTGCCGGGTGCAGATCCCCCGACACACCTGTATATTATAGTTGAATACACCAATGCGACCTGATGCAGGGAATCTGGTTTTAGTGTTCTAGGATATGAGTACTTCAAAGGTGTATCGTCCTGATAGTACTATAAAGACTATCAGTACCCAGAGAATAAATATGAGCTGTTTATAAAGCATCACAGATTGTTTCTGCGTGTGGCAGTATAATCTATCTCTGGAGACAAGTTTTGTTTATTGTAGTATTGTTTTTGGAGGGCATCAACATGCTTTGGTAGATTTATTTAGAAACAAAATCGATATTTTTTAATGTCTTTTTTTCTAAACAGCATAGATATTAACCTTTATATATCCTGATACTATGAGACCAGATGCAACCTTTTCAATGGACCATGTTGTCGAACTGGAAACCATGTGTCTGGATGGACAGCTGACATTTTTAATACTATGTTTGCAATAAATCGAAAGCATATAACTGCATATTGCATGTTTTTCTAACATAACGCAGCTGCAGGTTTTTGTAAATATAGAATATTTAATACATTTGCTTCCTCTAAGATGGCGCTGCGCATGCAGCAGCCTGTTATGTTGGCTCTGTGTTCTCCTTTCAATGTGCAGTTACTATAACCTGTTTATTATATTTGATACCCAGTGCAATAGCTATATATATAAATACCCATCTATATAAATACCCATGTTAATACCCGGTGCAATAACCCTGTGTAAGAATCCTGCTAAATAAGAGACTTCAGCTGTCATATATATATATGTGGACACACTGTATATACCGTATATGTCCCATCCACCTTTTCCTCCTTTTGGCACCTTCTTCTTCTTTTTGACTATTCAGCTGATGTAACGAGTAATTTTCTCCACTGTGAGATCAATAAAGTCACAAAAAGTGGCATAACTTCTCTTATAAATGTAACTTTTGTTGTTAATACTTTTAAATATTCAGGTATACGTATTGTGGAAAGCTTAGTGTCATTTGTGAAAACTGAAATGTCAATTATCTGTGATACAACATATTCATTACACTGTTTTTATCAACACTGGGAAGGTAGCAGCAGTTTTCAAACTAGTGTGCATATAAAAAAAACATTTTTAGCAAGTAAAATGAAAGGGTTTGTTGCTAATGTAAAAAGATAAAGAAATTAAAAAATGCTTTGGTTTCATCAGCATCTACTGTAAGCTATCAAATTTCAAATGTGTGTATTTGCACACTCTTCCTGGCAGGATGCCTTTGTGGTTTGAGTTTTCATCGCTCTGAACACTACTGCAGCATGACGTCTGACATCTACCACCTCCCTCTCAACATCTATGTCATCGTGCTGGGCATCGGCCTCTTCGTCTTCATGCTCAGCCTCATCTTCTGCTGCTACCTTTTCAGGTAGGTGCATTATGCAGCAGATGGGAGAAAAATATAAACGAAAATAAATCACGACAGAAGTCCAAATGTGTGATTTATGGATAAAAATAAAAAAAGCAGATTATTTCAAAAGGCCATAACTATCTCAACCTCTGCTGAGGATAATAATATACTCCATAAAGTGAAAAAGATAATAGACATGAAAAAAAAAATACTCTTTTACATTCATACAGATACAGTATGTCTTTAAGTAAAGCAGATCTAGCTTGTTTTGATGTGAAAACAATGCTGGCTAGAAAATGCAGGTGAATTTAAATCAACTTTACAAAATCAAGACCTTTCACCTCAGAACATTCAAATTGCTTCACATCCTTGTTGCTGGGTTTTTCTCGCTTTCTGCTCTTGTCTACTTTCAGCTGTCTGTGAAAACCACTAACTGACACCTGTCTGGCTCCAAAGAGCTAAAAAGGGCAAGTTGGTTTCAAATGTGATAAGCATAAGTATAAAAACATATTCAAACTGCATACATATCATTTCTGTGAGTACTTATTACCATTTGCAATAAGTACTCACAGAAATGAATACTTATGAGTACTAAGTTAATAAGTTTTATATTAATTTGGTTAAACTGAGCCAAGTTATGTCGGTATTGCACACGCAGCGCTCTGCAGGATGTTAGAAGGATAAAAAAAAATATTTTTTAGTTCAGATTAGTTTAAAATTTAATTTCACAATATTTAATTATTGATATAAAATAATCCCATGAGTAATAGAAGAATTTTTTATATTATGATTATTTATCTGTTTTACATTTATTGTCACCCCGAACATTCTAGTTTAATGATTCTCTCTAAAGCTGTTTAGCCATTTTTTACATTTTTCTGGTAAACCAGAACGTCTCGGAATCTTATAATTGTTTATCTTAAATTTCCCTTTTTTGTCCTGTGATGTAAATATGACTAAATACATAAGAGTTCCATTATGGGAAATATAAGGGAAAGTGGCTTTCTGATCACGTAAAAAGGAACAATAAGATCAAGTAAGTCTGACCTGTGGGTGGTTTGGATGTTTGAAGTGTTGCAGCTTTCTGTTCTTGTCTTGGGGTCACTCTGCATAGTAGGGGGATGTTCTCCACATGCTTTTCTGGATCATTTCCAGGTACTCAGGCTTTCTCCCACAGTCCAAAACATGCATGTTGGGTTAATTGATTATTTGAACAGCCTGTATGTATGAATGCATTTGTGTAGATGGCTATTTTTCTCACAGTTGACCGGCAAAGTGGGGCCCTAAGTTTACCTCTGTCTCTCACCCAGTAGCCTCTAGAGATAGGCCCCAGGTCTTTATGATAAAGCTCGGATAGGTGGGCATAAAATAAATGGACGGTTGGACCTAAACCAGGGAAGTTTGCTTGATCCCACTGGGAATTTACCTGGAGCTGTGAGTTCTGTTCAAATGAGACCTAGCGTAGGTTGTCATGGAGTCTAATCTGAAACAAAGCATTAATATATGGAGCATTTCCCCCTTCCCTCCAATAAAATACGTTCTTAAAACTGGATTTTTATTTTAGTTTTTCAAAATAAATGATGGATTCAGTTTAAAGGGTTGTACACATTTTTAAATGTGCCATCAGTTGCAGAGGGTGCTTCAGCTTTAGAGCTCAATTTTCAGAACTGGTCATTGTGATGTTATTGGCTTTTTTTACTTTAGGTTTTTGCTGCTACTTTAAAGCTTTGAAGTCAGAAACTTGTGATTATTATCTTGTCTTTTTTGAAAGCAAGAGGTAACTATCTTTTTTTGACATCAGGAGTCAGCTGCAGGCTCATATTTGAAATGTTTCCTGGGGAAAAACATTGCTGGCCCCAGAGTGTCTAAAATTGCACAAGTATGCTAATAAAAGAGGGTTGGTAAATTGACGTAGGCCAAGACATGCAAGAAAAAAATGCTTAATCATCTTTTAGAGATTTTTAGTAATTTACTAAAACCTGATGGGGAATTTGGAACAAGCACATACTGGTCATTATGTTAGCTGTACCTAAAAGCTCTTTGAGCTCAACTTCATGTCTACTTTACCCTTATTTTTTTTATCTATCAAAAAAAAAAAAAAAAACTGCTAATAGAAACACTTTTTATTCCGGAGGAATCTTTTAAGAAATTACAATGTGATATAGCTAATTTCTCCTATTCTGATGTGTCCCATTCAAGCCTGCATTAAAAATTTGGCTGTAGGAATGGGACCATGTTCACCCTAAACTTGCCTTCTATTATGTCTGACTTCATGTGAGTTTTTTAAATGATGGCTAGTAGGAATCCTTTAAGCCTTCTGTGGAGGAATCCAAGTTGCAGGCGGTGGTCTGTTTTTGTTATTTCACAAAAAAATGTAGACGTTCCAGTTTGGAGACAGCATTATCTAGCTGTATCCTTCCAGGGCCTGCTTCAGAGTGGCTGCTTCATTGTTTCTTCAGACCCAGGCCTGTGTGGATTGGTTTATTGCTTTGCTAAAGACGTGTAAAAATTTCCAGAGATATAGTCTCACACTTGAAATTAGAATGAAAAAGAAATACTTTCTAAAAAAGAATACCCTTTAGATTATCCATAGTTCTGTTTTATGCAAGTATTTCTTTATATCAGCCCATCGACTCTTTCTACAGGATTTAGGTCTGGCAATGAAATACAGCCATAGAAGGAGATTATTTTATGTAGATTTGGCCATATGTTTAGGTTAAGGTTATAATCCAGCTGAAAGAAAAATCCAACTGACCTGTTTTCAGATTTCTGGCAGGGGTCACCATGTTTTTCATTTTAAAGACTTTTTGATGTTATGGAATCTAACCAGGCTCCTAGGGTGTCTGGAAGGCAAACGGACCCAGAGTATTATAGGTCCTCTGTCATACTAAATAGTGGGCATAGTTTGCTTTTCTACATATTCATCTTGTCCAGGAAATTGGGTCAAATAACTCCAGCAAAAATATCAGTAAGCTTAAAATGTTTCACAATTCCTCAGTGAAAAAAACAAAACGTTTCTTAAAGTTTGTCATACAGCTACACCTGGAGAATCAAACCAAATCAAATATCCCTGCATCCATATGAGTCCTCTAGATCCTCAGTTGACTCGAGTATTATCCACCATGTGC
Source organism: Cyprinodon variegatus (assembly GCF_000732505.1). Taxonomy (NCBI): domain Eukaryota; kingdom Metazoa; phylum Chordata; class Actinopteri; order Cyprinodontiformes; family Cyprinodontidae; genus Cyprinodon; species Cyprinodon variegatus. Next base: position 1,033,802 of record NW_015150691.1, read on the forward strand.
TCCTCTTCTTGACAAGCAGGATGATACTGGGGGAGAAAGCTGCATGCATAAGTGGATGGATTGCCTGACCAGTTGACACCCAACACCATCATTCCCTACATCTTTAATCGACACACCAGGGCTCTTGTCTTCAGCTCTTAACCTGATTAAAAAGCTTTGGAACCCACCCACATATTGAGGACTAGGCTTATGATTTAAATTCATTATACTTCTGCAATAACCTGTCATGTTTAGAAGCTGTTAGTCCCTTGATGCAGTTGTCACTCAGCAGACCGCAGTAGTATCCTCTCTGTGTCTCCCCCAGGTTAAAACAGCAAGGAACGAGGGAGCACTTCAGCTACAACGAGGTATGTCACAGCCATATCTGTCATTGTGTGGGGGACATATAAGCAGGGATCGTGAGAGATGTTACAAGCCTGGGGGGTACAGTATTTGCCATTAGGACACTTTACACCACTCTGTATAGATGAGCTTAATGCCAACTATGTATCAGTATCTACCCTCTGGTTTTTCCAAGTGTATGTTGTGCATTAACCTGGTTATAGGTTTCCTTTGTAAGGAAAATGTTCTTGGCTTTCTTTATTAAGTTTGTGGGTCGTCCATAACTGCATTAGGAGGAGGAACTGCAAGGTGGAGGAGAGCTTTAATGAAAATATCCAACATGCTCTCATTTTTCCTCACTGCAGGTGGTGCTGAAAGGAGCAAGCAAGAAGCTGAGCCTTCTTGGAGTGAGTCCCCTTTTCTCTAAAAGCTGTTTTTTGGTTGGTTTTGTTTCCACACTTGATTATATCAGGGATGTCGGATCATTTTTATATCAGGGAACTCCAGCATTATCCAATATTTGAAAGGACCAGCTCTTTGAAAGAAATTTTAAATTTCGTCATTTATTTCACAAAGAGCATAATACTCTGATTTTATAACTTTATTCCCATTTATCTAGAAGTTTAGTTACATGGTAGACTTTAAAAGAAGACATGCCCCTATTATGACATGGCAATTTTTTTCTGTCTCTTAAATGCTGGATAAATAAATTGCAGCCAGATCCAGCATGCAGGCCTTGAGTTTGAACCATTTGGCTTAGATGATCCATTAGAAGCTGGGAGGGTTTGTTTATTTGGTAAACTCAATCAGCTTTTCCTTTTAGACGATTAGCTGGTTAATGGTGCATTAGTTTGGGTGGAGATGTCTTTAAATAAGGTCAATGAGTGGGCCTGGAGAATCTGTTACTTCTAGAACAGAACAAACATCAGCACAATCACACAATTCTCCATTGTCTATGAATATATATACAATTATTAAAAAAGTCTGCTTATTTTAGTGGTATATAGAAACAGACTGATGTTCTGAAGCTTTTATTTTTGCTAATGAAAACAAAACTTTTAGACAGGAGCATTACACCAGAACAAAAGTGTGTTTTGTAAAAAGGTATATTCTCTAAGCGCTTACAAGTTATTTCCTAAAGACACATTCAACCAACAAACAAGCCTCATCAAAATACTTATTTTTAAATATTCTAATATGACAGCATAAGGGTGGGTATGTTAATATAATTTGTGCTTAATATCATCTGGAAATACATTTTCTGCTCTATTTTTATACAAGCCTCCACAAGACTCTTTAGGCATTTTTAAGAATTGTTAAGAATTTTAATAATAATAGCCATTTTTCCGTTTAGCAAGGATGAACCCATCTGTCACCTTAAGGTTATCATACTTTGGGGGATGCGCATAACAGAAAAAAGTGACTAAAGCTCAGCTATTGATAGTGGAAGGAGTCCCCAACACATTTGACCAAGAATGTATTTTAATGCCAACTCTAAATATGCATCTATATATATCTCTGTGTGTTTGTGTGTATATATATATATATATATATATATAAAAACCTCTTTATGTGTCAAAATGGTGTTCTAGCTTTGAAACAAAACAAAAGCATAAGTTGCAAACTGTGACTTATTTGAGCATTAGAGATACATTTATTAGATTACTGTGAACTATCACTGGGAAAAAGAGAACATAAATGGCTGCATTTGTCAGAAGAGGCCAAACCTGCAGTTTTAGAGCGACTAATGCTGGAGTCAACAGAGTACATGAAGCTCAGTGCTCTCTGCAAGTGCAAACATAGCTGCATAACAGCATTGTAGTATTTGAAGTCATAGAACCTGTTATGCAGAGCCGATTGTACCCGGAGCGTTTTTAGATGCATCTCCTTCTAAAAGGCAAGCTGGTAACAAAAATGATACAGGTTTTATTCAGTAAATCTGATGATATGTGGATAAATGAGTTTTGTAATATTAAACTACAGCTTCTAATGGAATATACAGAATTACAGTGCCTTAAAAAACATGTGCTTACCCTGTGTCTGTTAAATGTCACAGACAAGGTTAGCTGTGGTTTGAGAGCTTCGTCAGGTGGTTTTCACTTCTTTAATTGAGCAGCAAGCTTACAGATTGGGAGCTCACCCATGCAGCACCCAGGCTCTCATCCACACATCCCCACCTTCATGCAGTCATGCATCTTCCTTCCTGTTCATCTTTTAACAAGCTTTTCTTCCTCATTCCACTCTACAGCTTTTTTCAACATGCATCATTTTTATTGTGTTTTAGAACATAAAATAATCTCACTCTTTTCCTTTTCATAACCTGTTTTAATCCTCATCATCCTTCTCAGTTTCTATTTATGCCATTTCTTTATCCTGCTAATCCATCTCAGCTCTTTACATTTTACTTGTACTTATCCTTCTCATTGATCTTTGCTTTTCATCCTCCCCTCATCCTTCATACGGACCATTTTAATTTCACTCATCATTCTCAACAATTTTTATGAGCTATTTTAATCTTTTTTGGAATCGATTTCCATTCCACTAACCCTCCTGATTATTCCTCTTTACAATTTTTAAGTCACATTTTGCCAGGTAGATTGATCTTTAAGACTGTCTGTCTCATTTATGACTTATGATTAACCCACTCATACTCCTTATTCTTCTTCTGGACCTTGTTTACAACCTCATTGTCTCCTTCCTAAGTTTTTACTCTTCTTACACATCTTTATTTCCAAATGGATGACATTTCATCCCATTAATTCCCTCAAAAGTCCCACTTATCCTTATAAGCCATCTTCAACCCACCCTTTTCCCTGATTCATTTTCCTTATAAAGATCAGCAATAAATGTGTCATTGAAGTAATTGGTCTTCATTTTTTGTAGTCTTAGTGACCACTCAAAGTGTTGCACATATGCACCGAGGTTCCTTAAAAACTTCTATACATAGATGAGTAAGTAACTTGGAATTACATGCCTTGCAGACAAGCCCCTGAAATCACAACCATATTGTTATAAGACAGTACCATTACCCACTTAGCCACAGGAAACATATTCAGATATATTTGGGGTCTGGATCTAATCAGACTCAGCCCAGTTTCCTCCATCTGTAAACCTTGGTTAGTCTGGCAGACTCCCACAGTACCTCAGAAAACCTGATATGAGACATAAAATGAAACGAAATTTGTTCCCTTGGCACATTGAATGTTTTTGTCTTTATTATATCTTAAACTAACCCTCTCTGCGTCTGTTCATGCAGCAAACCTGTGCGGTGTGTCTGGAAGAGTTCAGGACCCGAGATGAACTGGGAGTGTGTCCATGCTCACACGCATTTCACAAGAAGTGAGTATTATTTGAGTCTTGAAGCTGATTCAGGAGCAGTTCGTTGTGTTATAGCTCGTATCTGTTTGTGTTTTCATTCACTGAGAAATTCATGTGAGTTTGCTCCGAATCAGAGAGGAAACTCCACCTGTGCTTTGGCAACTAATATAAGGCAGATTCTCATTTTCTTTAATATACTGCAAAGATTTAACTCTTTAAATAATTTTATAAGATCAAACATCTATATGAATTTTATATGAGAAAAACTTAAATCCTATACTCTATGTAATTTCTGCAGAACAGAATGCAAAAGTTTACCCTTTCAATCCACAGAACAAAAAGGTTAATCTAAAATACCTTGTTAGAAATGTTAGAAATATTAGAGGAAATTAAAATTAAATTGTCTTTCAGGCAGATTTCTACATGGCTCTAAAACCTAAGCTTTATTTTTTCAGACTAACAAAGTCCTATGATTTTTATTTAAACCTAATTCAATTTCACTGACTGAGGAATCTTTGAAATTGAAGATATTAGATTTTCTCTGGCATTTGCTTTAGAAGACACGAGGAGGACATGCAAAACTGCTTTCTACAAAAAAAAAAACCTAACTAAAACAGTGTGGTTAAAGGGGATTTGTTTGTAAAAATGTCAGTTTAAAATGTGTCTTAATCATAGCATGTTGTTATTACAATGTTAAAGATAATTTCTAAAGGTTTTTCCATCAGCAGAGGAGCTGTGTTAGCTCTGGGAAGGAAGAACACGCTGAGCTTTATTAGAAACTTGTATATGTGCCTAAAAGGCAAAACATTTATCACGGCTATAAATATATCACATCTGAGCTCTTAATGAGGCATTAAATCTGTTCATTTGTCATGTTAGGAATAATTTTTTCAACCAACAACTTTAGTGAACTAAGAAAAAATATTTCAAATATTAAGAGTATTTTCTTTAATCCACACAGGGACAAACGTAAACATATAAGTCTTAAATACATAGGGACACCAAAGCTATAATAAGAAAATATTTCTGTTTTGTGCCACATACTTTTAAAGCCATCAGCAAATGTCTAGATTAGTTCAGGTTGAGACCTGGGTCATCTGTAAAACTATTGTGTGTTTGGGATCAGTATCCTGTTTAACTGTCCCATTGCATCTAACCCAAACTACTGCTCTCTGGTCAGAGTAAATCAGTGGAAAATGTCCAGGATCGACCCAGGAAGTTCAAAGGTTCAAGGCTTTAATAACCCAGAAGATGGCTGAGGACCATAATGACTGTCTGCAGTGAATTTGTTTAATATCAAACTCAGAGGGCGCTGATAAAGCAAGATTCCCCCACCTTAAAAGGGCCTCTAAGGAAAAGCCAAATGCCTTCTGGTAATATATGTACATTTAAAGGAGAAAGACTGAATTGTCTGGCCAAAATTACAAAAAATAAATAAATAAAAAAATTTTAAGGGGTCCAGATAATGCTTTCAGATCAGAGGACCGAACAATTATGAACTTCATTCATTATTGATGCCTCGATGTTTTTCAGTGAGACAGCCCTTTAGCACACTGCAGAAACAAAAGCACAGAGGTTTTATGATTTGAGGAGGAAATATACATTTATAAACAGATTGGGGGGGAACTGAATGTGGAAATGTTTGTATAAAATAAAAAGTTAATGCTAAATCCCAACGCAAAGTTTTGCATCACTTGTTTTTTTAGGTCTAGGTTAGGGGTCTGCAACCTGTGGCTCCAGAGGCAACAAGTGGCTCTTTGGGGCCTTTATAAAGGCTCCTAATGAGCAATGTGCAATTACTATTTGATACCCTGTGCAATAACCTGTTTCTCTATATCTGACACCCAGTGCAATAACTAATATATATATATATATATATATATATATATATATATATATATATAAATAAATGTAAACACCCTGTTTACATGGGTATTTATATTGCTCTGACTAAAAAAGCCGTCATATGTGGACGCACTGTATACTGTATATATCCCCTGCATCTTTTTCTTCCTTTGGCACATTCTTCTCCGTTGACTATTTGAGCTGATGAAACGAGTACATTTCTCTACTGTGAGATCGATAAAGACAATCAATCAATAATAATTTAAAAAAATAATTTAAAGAACCAATAATACTTTAAATTTTTTAGATCTATTTTTTTTTATTACCTTGGAAATGTTTTGAATCTTTTTTTGGAACATAATTTTCCACAAATTTCAATACCTAAAATAAATGGCAACAGATTTTCCTATATAAGATATTTAAATTAGGTTGCATGTGTCAAATTTGCACCTCTAAACTATTTTTACTTGGCAGGACTCAAATGGCTCTTTGGATTTAAAATGCTGCAGAATCCTGTTCTCCACTATGCATTTAAAACCAATTCCTTAACGTTCAGCAAAAACCTTTTTTCCTAAGCAATATGTGAATGTGTTATTGAAACCTCTGCTTTTCATCTTTCCAGGTGCCTTCTCAAGTGGCTGGAGATCCGCAGCGTGTGCCCCATGTGCAACAAGCCCATCCTGCGGCTTCACTCCGACGCTCCCCAGGGCGCCGAGGGTCCCATGGACCCGGAGGAGGTGTGAGATAATTGAGTGCGGAAGAGAAAGATCTGCTTCCCCTTTCAGAAAACACCCACATTAAACACACTAAAGATGATGACCATCTCAGAAGGTAATGATCCTAAGCTGGCCAGTTAGGAAAGACTTGCCTCTGCTGGGATTTAAGACATGGACAGCGGCAACATGTTTGGATTAGTCAGAGAGGACGCTGAATGAGTAGGATTATTTCCATATACAAAAAAAAAAAGTTCCTAGTTCTGCTTCCATGTTACAGTGTAACACAGCTGTTAAAAAAAATAATCACATAAAAACAATGGCGAGAGGAAAATGGATTATCAGAACCAGTAGAGCAGCACTGCCAGCGACAAACATCACCCGAGGCGTGGAACTGGACATCCGAGCATCAGCCCGAATACCTCGACTTTCTCAGGGGTGTTTGTTACCAACCCAGCCAGCACAACCCATGTCAGTAACCATAGAAACCCAGTGCCACATATGCATCTTAAGTACTGCCAGTGTAGGTGAAACGCCCCAGCAGCCAGAGTTCGCCGTATCATCTGGCTGAAACAGAGACCAGCTGGAATTAAACCCAGACGACTTCAGTAGGAACAGGTTGTGTCCCCGTCCCCCTGGTCAATCAGAGACTCCTAGAAAACTAGTCCTGCCTGTATGTACTGTGTGGTAAAGTATCCCCTATACAATGTTATTTTGTATTTTAAATAAAGTGTCATGTAATGCAATCCTGTTGTGATTTATTAAAAAAAAGAAAAGAAAAAAAAAAAGAGAAAAAGCACAGCTTGATTATCTAGTTTATTTTACAAAATTTGGTTTAAAAAGCAGGTCCATCAAATGTATGATAAAGATCTGTTGGGCCTCAGAACCTGAATCAAACCTTCGGGCATCGACAGTCCAATATATCGCCAAGGGAAGGGAGCAAAAGCTAAAATAATGTTGGTTCTAGGAGCAGTTCTACACGAGGTGATCCCTGGTTTCTTCAATTTGAAGCATCTTTGCCTTTTGCTTCAACGAACTCCATAGCCTTATCTTTGACTGCCTGGATGCTCTGTGGGGTGCCGTGCTTCTTCTCATACTCCAGGTAGCGCTTGAAGAAAAACTTGATCTTTTTCACCGAAACGCTGAGGTGGATCACCCGATCAAAGAGGGCCCTGCAGAGGGAAATGATAGTTTTCTTTGCTTTAGAGCAGAAAATATACTAATGTAACCAAATGATCATAAACTCACTTTATTCATTTTATCACAATAAGGAAACTCATTAAAACCAGGCTTGATTAAACACAGTGAGCACATAAATACTAGGGGGCACAGCGGATATTGAACCAAAGATTGGTTGTGCCAAAAGCAGCACAGGCATCGTAAAACAAAAAGACTAGGGCTTCAACTAACAATTATTTTGCAAATCGATTAATTGATTTTCTGTTGATTATTTTTTTCGATTAATCTATTAATAATCGGATAGAAGACCTTTTACAAAAGAAAACCAGGTGAAACTAAAACTTTCCATTTGTAGAGTTCTGGATAGACAGAAGGAAATGGGTTTTTGTTATATTAAAAGGCAAAATGTTTACTTTTTTTTTTTTTTACAATTTTGATATAATAACTGCTCTAAGTGGGTTGCCCTGTCAACTAAAGACACATTTTAGAGTCCCGACACTCCGGTTAACGATTAATCTATTAATTAGTTGACAATTATATAGATTTATCTATTTGATTAATTGTTTCAGCCTAATTTAAACCCTTCACCAAAGCTGTGTTGTCAAAGTTCTTACTGAAAAGCAATAACGCTTTTCTTTCTTAAAACAAAGCACAGCAGAAGGGTTTTGGACATCAATAACCATTAACCAGGTTCTCGTTAGCATAGATTAAGTCCACCTGACATGGTTGGAGGGCGGGTCATAGATACATCCATGTGTGGTGACTCCTGTAGCTCTGCATCTCCTCCAAACCCTGGAACAGACTGTTCCTCCATCCTATTAAGGCTGTGGTTGTTCCTGTTGCTTTTGCAATATCATCAACCTTTTTCCTTCCACTCAACTTTCAATGAATAAGTCTGGACAGAGTACTCTGAACACAGAGGTTTTTTTAGCAATATGTGGAGCTTTGCCCTCTTTGTTGACATGTAAACGGCCGCCTGCTGGACAAAGGTTAGCCTAGCAGACCTCGTGATTATGTGGGCAACAATTAGACACGCTTTCAACCAGGAAAGGAATCTAAATTAAATATGTGCAGAGTGCATATCACTGTGCATAATGAGTCTAGATGATAAACCAATTTTGTATGTACTACAATAAATCAGAAGGAATCCAGCGAAAATTGTTAGCAGCTGAGCTCCTGCTTACCTCACTTCCTTCTGTGATGCATATTTGACCATGAGGTCGATGAAAACGGACCACAGATCCGTACGTTTTGGATAAGTCGTCAGGACTTTGTCAAACATAACACGACCTTTCTCTGCGTCACCGAAGCGGAACTCCAGCTGTGCGAACTTGGTGATGATATCAACACCTAATGAGGAGACACCCAACATGTAAACGACATCACAACTGATCTGATTTTATCTGTTAAAATACTGAGGTTGTTTCTTTTGCTGTTTTTGTGCATTTGATCATAAAAGCATACAAAAAAACTAAGTTGGGCATTCTTACTTTCTTTGGGAGGAAGACTTTTCAGCGCCCTCTGCAGGAGAGCACTGGCAGCGTCGTTCTGGCCCTGCTGGAGCAGGAAAGTCCCGTAGCTTAACCACACCGCTTTATTCTGCCGGAAACGTTTCACCATCGTCTTGTACAGGCCTTCTGCCTCCTGGATCCAGACACGCACATCAGAATTAAGAGGAACAACCGTTTTTATGCCATTAAAATAAGATTGAAACCTGGATTTTGTTGGACTGGGCGTAGATATCGGCCAGCTGCTGGTACACAGGCATGGGCTCACAGAACTGCACAGCTCGCTCAAACACTTTCTTCAGACTCTCCTCTGTCCCGTACATGTTCTCCAGGTTCAGCAAGGCCACCCACACGTTCAGCTTCTCCTGCTCCTCCCTGGACAAACGCAAAGCAGAGTTTTAACCCCAAAGCAGTGTTCCCGGTGAAATCTGCCGGCCTCAGGGCTTTTAAACACCTGAAGGAGATGGTTTTCAGGGCCCTCTCGGCCACAGCTCGGGCCTGCTCGATCTGTGTGGCCTGCAGATGGTGGGCCATGTACTGGAGCCACAGCAGGGAGCTGTTGGGGGAGGCTAAAAGAAGTCGCTCAAAGGAGGCCTCATCCTGGGGCCGCAGGTTTGGGTCCATCAGCTCTGCTTCTCGTTGTAACAGGGCTTTCTCAGCAGACTTCTTCTCCTGTTCCAGCTCGTGGCGTGACTTCTTCTGGGGCTGGTCGACAGAGAAAGGTGTCCACAGAGAAAATGAGGTGAGACATATTCAGTTGGATGGGAGGAGACTGTGTTTCTTTCCCCTTTACTCATAAAAATCTGAAATGTGTGGCATACATTAGCACCCCGCTACACACTGATGCTTTGTTAAAGGTCATTTGGATAAAATTAAGTGAATTTTATGAGCTCTTTAAAAAGGTACATGTCTCACTTATTTACACATCCATGAATTTAAAATACCATAGATCATTCTTTGCAAAATAGCTAAAGCTAAACCAGTGGAGAGTTGCTATACATACCCACACATTAAAATTGGTCTGACTCAATCCACTGTAGCTGTATATTTGGAGTAAACGTCCCACCAGGTTAACCTCCACTAAATTCTAAAGTCTTTTGATCCTTTAAACCAGAATAACCCTGAATTTAACTCCATCTTCCCATCTACTCTGATCAATATCCATTAACCCAATGAAGAAACCCCACAGCATGACACAGACTCCACCATGTATTAGTCTTATCTGACTAGAACGTCTCGTGTCTTTCACAGCCTTCAGACTTGATAAGGTTTTCCATCAATAATGACCTCTTTCTTGCCGCTTATCTGTAAAAATTTGGTTTGTACCTGTAGAAATGAATCAATATAACCCCTGTAATGTTTTCGTTTGCATCTCCTTTAGGGGTACCTATTCAATTCCTGCTCCTGTCTTGGTGGTCGGTGCCATTGTATAAACCAACATCTGAGGCCTTCACCAGGCAGCAGTGTTTGTGGTGATATTCAGTTACTTTCCTTCATTTACTTATAAAAATGACACAGCTTGCATTTGCTGTATTTTAGGAGTAACAGGCCACACCATTCAGATTTTAAGTCAAATGAACCTTGGGTTTGGTTCCTTCAAGTTCGCGATAATGTCCTACTTTATGTTGGTCTATCAGATAAAACCAACAGAAGTTTGAGTTTTAATGCAAAGAATAATTTAGGTTGCTTATTACAGGATTTCCACGGGTCATTAAAATCATTAAAATTCATTACATGTGTTTATTGTGGCATTTAAAATGCTTTCTTAAAAATAAATATTTATGAAAACTATTTTGTCAGACCTATATCACGATATATTTTGCAAAGACGTATGATTGATTGGAAGACGTATGTCTTTGCAATCAATGGGGAAGAATGCCAATTTCAACAAAAGTGGCTGGAAAACGAGGAATTCGGGGCATGGCTGCAGCCTGTTGGTGGCATTAAAATTATTTCTAAGAGCATTAAAAACATGAAATCAGAGTTATTCATTCCTATATAAACCTTGTATTAAAGAGCATTCATTTTGTTTCCCTCACCTTATTGTTTCCATCCTGCTCTTCTCCGTCACTGGAGTCCCCGTCCTTTGGTTGTGACGCAGGCCTTAGGGAGCTCAGCCCCTCATCCCAAGAGAACCCTGCTGCCAGCTGCAACCTGGCTGGCGCTGCTGGGCTGGGAGCAACCTGCAGAGACGGACTTGTTTTGTCAGAGCTGAATTCATGGTAGAGCCATAAATAGCTTCAGAGGGTCACCTTACTTTAGAAGCATCGTTCTTTACATCCTCTTTATCATCATCATCCTCCTCTTCTCTGAAGTAAACCTCAACTCCACTGTCATCGGCGTCGGTCTTTGATTTCTTTTTCTTCTTCTTCGGGATCTGGGGTTCCGTTTCCTTCCGTCATAGAAGTGAACAACACAAACTGATCAACCAAAAATCCTCAACAAGGCTATTGCAGCTGTACGGTTCGACTCCTGCATTGTTAAAAGTCTAAATAAGCAATAATTGACAGTAGACAAGACAACAGCGGACATAACGAGTAGCAGAGAGAATCAGAAAATGTGACGAAATTTGTTACCTGTTTGCTTTCAGAGAGCAGCCGCTTCTTTGTCTTTTTTGAGTTGCGTTTCTTTTCGTCCCCAACGAGACGCAGCGGCAGGCCGAGAGATTCTGGAAGCACATCTGGCTTCCCGGTGTCCGCAGGGAGAAGCGAGAGGTCAACCAACTGATCCTCCCTGTCGACACTGAGCGGACAAACAGCGGTTATTACAAAAAAACACCACAGCCTAAAGGCCGAGCTTAGAGGCGGCGATACTAACCTGAGGATTTTAGTGGTGAGGAGGGTGTTGACCGGCAGGTGATCAGACAGGATACTGTGGTTGTGGACAAAGTATTGAGAGGACTGCTGAAGCTGGGCTCTCCCTGTGATGCTGCGTGACAGCCTGGAAAAAGAACAAGGATTTATCTCCAGGCTGTTTTTAAGCTCTTACCGTAATTTTCGGACTATAAGCTGCAACTTTTTCTCCATTTTTCGATCTTGTGGCTTATATAACAATGCGGCTTATCTATGAACTTTTACAGCTAACGGCCACTAGGGTAATACAGTACCTAAATCTATGGATTTTACCATCCACCATGTTTACGTCAGATTTGCTTCAACAAAAGTAGCACATGCGGGAATGCGGACGTCCTCCGGAAGCAGACTCCGAGAAAGACGGACATTGCAAGCGCAAGACACTTTGTGTGACACCTTCATTATGGAAAACCAACGTTGAAATGCATATGACGCAGCTTTTAAGTTAAAGGCAGTCAATTTGGCAGTAAACGAAGGAAATAGAACCTCTGCACGTAACCTTGGAATCAACGGGTCAATGGTGAGACGTTGGAGATGCCAGCAGGAAGAATTGTCTCAATTCAATTGTGTTGAAATGTTAATAAATAGGAGCTTCCCCAAACAGTTGCCCTTTTCCCGACAATCCTCTCTGTGCACGAAGCATATGGTAATTAAACAAAAAAACTGCGGCTTATATTCAGGTGCGGCATATAGTCCGAAAATTTTCTTGCACTGAGAGACAAAGCTGTCTAGAGGATCCCCAATTCTATCCTCTGTAGGCTCGGATTTTCTATAACCAAATGACACAAAGCAGCAAACTAGTCCTCGTCAGACAAGGAACAAATTTAAATCCACTTCACCTTATAAAGACGCCCTGTTCACACACAGACTTCACATATCCTCGGACAATCTGGCCGTGCTGCAGCTGGTCCACAGACAGAACTTCTGGGTCCTTAGGCGACTTGGTCTTCTGCGGGTTCAGCCTGGAAATTCAGCAGGAATGAGCTATATGTTCTGGAAAACATTAGAAAAAACAACAAGCGTTCTCCCAGTGACCGTTCTTACCTTGATGGACGGAGAGACAAGTGCCACTTTCCTTTCTCCACATCTAGAAGACAACACCTAAAGAGGCAACACTGGTTTAAAAGAGCAGCTGGGGGAGTTCAAAAGGTGCTGATGATGGGATGGAAAACCACAGTATCCCAGGTATTCACACCCTTTATATGTGATAGAGCGACCCAGATAAACCAATAGCTCTACGTTCAAATACATTTAACCACCTTTACAGTAGCAGCCATTCAAAATAGCCCTTCACAGTCAAACACCAGCCGAATGGCAGCCCACTTCCCTGCAACTCCCAACAAAATCCCCTCCAACTTCCAGCCACTGGAATGACCCCCTCCTTCTCCTGGGCGTGCATATCTTTTTACTCTGACCCTTTCACTGAATTACAGCATCTGACCAGAAGAGGGCGCTTCTCTTTAGATTTTAATGTCTACAGATCGTGACAGAAAGAATATTTTAGTACAAAGGTTGATGTTTAAAAAGGAATTGTAGGGGACCAGCCAAGGACCCATCAAGGAAAGTGGGGAAATTTTAGCTCTAATCTGTCAAAGACAGGAGCTACAGTTCTTTTTGGTGCGTGTTATTACTGCAGTGCCATGAAAACTAAATGATCATCTAACCTGATGAACTGATCCTTGTGGAAAGTCTCCAGTGGTTTTGGTCTGTAGGAATCACTGAGGTCAGTGACAGAAACGGTACCCGAAGCACCGAAAGGAAGCTTGACCAGGAGGCCGACTTGTGGCAGGACGCTGGTCACCATTCCTAACGTGATGCTGCCTTTCTCCAGTTTATGGATCCCTGGAGAAAAAGCAGGAGAGCAGTGAGAATGACAGAACATCACTGGTGATTCACAGAAAACACATAAACGTTGACGGCATCTTTCACCTGTGAGTGAGAGCACAAAGCGATGAGGCCGCACGCTCACGTCCACCACTTTAGCACAGACCACCTGGCCCAGCTTGTACAGCTTTTCAGGGTGGCTGGCATCCTGAAAACCAGCAAAAAACAACAACTTTATTTCATATTTAATAGCTTAAACCAAAAATATAATCTCAATGTTTTAATTTACTAAAAACCTGACCATAAACAGAATCTGCATCGCTTACTTTAGGATCTGTGATCATGGACAGAAGGTCGACGGTCCCTGTGACGCAGGGGTCGGTGGTGATCTCCAGACACTTCTTGTCTGATCTGAACTGGAATCAAAAGATGATCAAAGTAAAAAAAACGTGATCAAGTTTTCCCAGATTGGCTTTGAAAATATTTTCACTTACAACAGATAGAAAACTTAATCCCCAACAAAAGGGTTCATAAAGCTTACCTTTGATACAAACGCTGTGATTTCATCGCCGACCTTATAACTGGCCAGTTTGTCCTTTGCTGTAACTGGTTTAAATTCTACATCATCCAACTGGCTACAGAAAGAAAGAGGGAAAAGAAAACCATCAGGCTTAGAATAAAAGAGATGTAAACAGAATAATGAGGATAATGTGCTGAGAATGATACCTGGGTATAAGTGTGAGCTCAGGAACTGTGTACTTGAATTTAGGGTGAGAAAATGGAAGAAATCTGAAATATAAAAGGTTTTATAACAAAGATGAGATAAGAGTATTTTACCAATTTTAAATAAATATATACATACATTTCAACAAGAGAGAGTAATTGGAAAAGTGTATTTACTTCTTTTATTAATTGAGGAAAGATCTGCTGACCTAACAGTTGCCAATCAGATGCTCTTACAAACATCCAGCCTAAAGAACATTGGCTGATTACAGAGAGCTCTATCCCAGAGTAATAATAGAACGTTGAGTTAAAGAATAAGATGTGGTAGGGAAAGCTCAACAACAGGGCTGCAGATATCACACCCATTGTCTACAGCATCCGTACCAGCATGTCCAAGGATTCAAATTTGGATTTTAGAAAATTGAACCTTTGCCGCTGGCGCCCGGGCGTCAACCAATCAGAAAAGCTGATCCAGGAGTTATTTTTGTGGGGAGACACTACAAGCTCTGATGCGCCGCTGGACCTCTTGGCGCCGTCCCCCATAGACTTTGCATGTAAATTCGACGCTTTGACGCCCAAAACGTATTCGTGTGAATGCAGCATATAAAAAACAAAAAAATCCAGCGGGATTTCTGCTCGGGAATCCGATGTCATCAACCTTAACCTTTCCTTAAAAGTTGATGGTTTAACAGCTACTAATGCATTTCAGCGCTACATCACAATGTTGGTTCCCTGTATTTCCTGAAGTCCATAATGAATGCAGCCATCTAACCAATCCTCTTTCCAGCAGAACTGGTGCTTGCTAACTCTGCCGCATAAGATGACCATGCTCTTACTGTGCTTGATTAGGCTGCCAAATAGACTGAGATGAAAACAGTCATCAAGAGGAAGAAGAGAGACAACAGATCCAACCATGTAGACGACCGAAGGGTTGCTATAAAACAGATCTGGACTTCCATTACACCTCAGTATAACCAAGGATGCAGTAATTCATGCAAAAGGAGCCCAGACCAACAATAGTATATATTGGGACCACATCCCTGGACTTAAAGTCCCTTTCTCTCAGTCTGATATAGTTTCTGAGAAGTTAAGTTTAAGGGTTTGATCAGCTGTTAGCCATAAAAATCACAAATAAAGGAAAAATATATAAACGCATTTCATATTTAACAAGAAATAGTTACATAGAATTACTCTTAAATCATATTTAGATTCCCTGAGAAGCTTTGCTAACCGGTTATTGGTGGCTTCCCGTCCTCCAATGACCCTGGCTTTGACCACGCTGCCCACTTTCACGGTGGACGTGGGGAAGGACCCCTGTCTGATCTCAGTGGGCTCCACCACCTGTGAGACGTGGACGCTGCCCGTGCTTCCGTCCTCCAGAGCGACCTGAATGCACGTGGGCTTCACAGACGTCACCTTGCCCTGCAGGACTTTTCCAAATCGGTGTCCCGCAGAGTCCGCCTGGTTTTCCGATGTTGTGCGCTGCCGCCTTGGTGCCCTACCCTTCCACAGCACCAGGGGGAGCCCTTCTAGCTCCTCGCAGCTGGGCTCCACAACTTGCACCGTCAACGTCATGCCCACCTTGAGTCTCTCTGACTCTGACAGAATGACCTCGTTGAGGTGGTTGCAGGTTTGGATCAGGGTCAGCTCTGCTGCGTCCTTCAGCGAGACAACAGCAAAGTCCTGGTCTACAAACTGAACCACGGCGGAGCACTCTGAGCCTTCATTCAGCTGCAAGAAAACAGATTGAAAACATGTCAGAGATGACGTTTCTGCAGAATACTGAAATCAAGAAAGCAAACAGGAGCTACACTTACAGATTTCTTTTTCCCAAGCAGCTTGTGAAGGACGGAAACATGGACACAAGCAGACAGGATATCGACGCTGAGGATAACTGCGCTCACTTTCTGTCCAGGGCTCAGGCTAACTCCTGGAAAACACAGACCGGAACATTCATAGGGCAGCTCTACTGCTACAGATAATAAGAGCAGAGACAATGTGGAGCATTGCAGGAATGCAACAAAAATGTATTATTATTTTACACAGATTCAAGATTTCACAAACAAAACAGAATATTTGAGTCTACTTCCCTTTTCAAGCAGGAGCCAGTTTAATAGCAAATTAAAACACTGCCATTCTTTTACAAATAAAGTTAATGCTTGCTTATGCAAAAGGACAGAACTATCCAAAATAATTACTTATGTTTAAATGCAATACAAATGTTTAAATGCAATAAGAACAGTAAAAAAGTTAGGGAAAAAAAGCACCTCTAAGCAAATACAAATTTCTGCAAAAAGACACAAGGATTAAGATGGAATTGCACTTTATTGCTTTTTAAAAAACAAAAACAAAAAAAAGTTTAATAAATTAGAGATTGACATTTTGTAAAACCTGTGAAAATCTATGTAAAAATTGCATGACGATATCAAAACCAGGCTGGTCCTATGAGGAAAGGTATCCGACTCCATTTGTTAGATCATGACTTAACTGTAATTAGGAGCAGTTTCAGTGAACACACTTAGGACTGATAGTTACCTGATGTATAACATTAAAAACTATCACATCAAAAGAAAATAAGGATCCCCCAAATCCTTTTAAGGGGACTTAAATCGATTTCTTCAAAGAAGAAAATTACTTCTACAGTTATATGAAAGAGTCCATTTTGAACAAGACATTCAGAATAAGTCTACAAAATATAATCAATAAAATAAATTGTTTTGGTTTTTATTCCACTTGTCTTTTATGTCTGTTTAGCCTCCATCTTAGCCAGCCTCAGGCTACCTGTAAACATCAGCTTCTGAATTTATACTAAATGAGGAAACAAAAAGTCCTCCAATTCAGATTAGAGATCAAATGAACCTCATTACCGTAATGCTGAGTTAGTTATGGCGGGGCGATGTGAAGAAAATCTAAAATGGCGATATCTTTGAGCTATATGTTTAAATCACCTTGAAAAACAATAGAGTGCATAAAATTGCAATAATATACTCATTCAAATTTTGGTTTCAAATTTTATTTAATTTTATCCGGCTCAAAGCTTTTCACTAATGATTCTGCCACATTATGTCTTTCGCTGCCAGTTTTTAACATGATCCCAGCAACCAAACAGGAAACGCAGCATGATTGGAGCATCTCCAAACTATTTGCATCGATCTTTATGTGCTGGGTATTTTAAAGAAGCACAAAAAGCTGTAAAATTGAGAACATTTATAGAAGGCCTTCAAAATCTCTGAAAAAGACCACATCAGATAACAAGTATTGGAGAAAATAGCATCTGTGATTTCCCTTCATGTCTTCCTTTTTCTCTCATATAGGATCTCTTTTTCAAACGACGAGGCCAACATCAGCTGCTTCACAGCTGATTTATTTAAGGTTTCGACTGGTCTGCTGGGAGACGCTGACATTCAGAGTTGACAACATTCTTCATTTTGCAGTGGATGACTTTTTAGGTGCTGGAAGAAATTCAAACTGCTACCTTTTGCAGCTCATCTTACAAATTGCTGCTTTTATTCAACGTCCTCTGCGTGAAATTGATTGCCATATATTGCTCAGCTGCAATGCATGCTGAAGCCATATTTCGTTTGCCGGTTGCTGTAGTATGCGTGGAGGACGGGTTTATGATGCATTTAAAGTGTGTGGGGAAAAATAAAACTCAGTGAAATAGATGCAGATGGCTTAATGTAGTCACGTGAATTTGTACTTGATGGTTGCGATAGAGTCATTTTTTATTATCGTGTGTGGGGAATCTCGAGTATATTCGATATATCGCCCACCCCTAGTTAGTTTGAGCTCGTTTTTTAGTGTTCCTAAACATACCCGTCACATGGTGTTTGCTGGCTAGGATGGTGGCGCCCGGCAGGTCATCAGATTTAAACTGGGCTCCGTTTTCACTCGAAGAGTCCACCGTCAGTTTCAGCCTCTGCCCAACGAACAAAGCGGCCAACTGCTGCCAAAGTTCGTTGTTATCTAAAGACAAAAACAATAAAGGGAGGAGTCACCAAAATAAACCTTCTGAGGGGGGGT
This sequence comes from Cyprinodon variegatus, assembly GCF_000732505.1. NCBI lineage: Eukaryota > Metazoa > Chordata > Actinopteri > Cyprinodontiformes > Cyprinodontidae > Cyprinodon > Cyprinodon variegatus. The sequence goes on from NW_015150691.1 coordinate 1,052,108, forward strand.
GGATCCAACAGTGAGGGCATCATAGTAAATAAAGAGAATCCAGCAGCTAACCTCTGACAGCCAGCATTTCCTTTACAGCTCTTCTCTCCTTTAGGCCGTTCAGCAGTCGGCTCTGGGCGTCCCAGTCAGGTGTGATGACTTCTGATACCTTCAGCGTCACCAGGAACCGCCGCTTCTCCTCATCCAGGTTGGTCACCTTGGCAATAACCGTCTGACCTAGCTTGAAAGCGGTCGTTGTGTCGGTGATGAACTTATCCGACAGGGCCTTAATAACACGGATAAGAACTGTTAAAGGTGAAACACGGGGACCTTAAAGAAAAAGGAAAACTGATTCTCAGTTTTTTACTCACAGACTTGGGTGCAAGACCAACAAGACCATAGGGGAACTCTACGAAGACACCGTACGACATGATGCTCTTGATCCAGCCAATCAGCTGCATCCCAACAGTCACCTCAGAGAAATCTTTAGCGACGGCTCCTTCCTCCAGCGACCATCTCACTATGGGTTTCTTGGTAACCGTCTTTAAATAAGAGGCAGTTAAGTCAAATATAAACCAATCTTATACCAAATGATGCCTATTTTTAACATTTCAGGGTAGAGGATACAATATTCTGCTTGTTCTTGTTAAAGCAGACGAGGTTTGAGATGGTGTCTCCTTCCTTTAGACTCTCCCACAGTAACACACAGTTGGACGTGTGATCAGAGAGGTGCACTGTGGGTAGCACAGCGCGGAACTCATCTGGGAGGACGACGATCTCCAGACCGTTCACGGTTTTCTTCACCACCTTTGCTTCCAGCCTCTGCATCATAAAAGGATGCATGATAATCAGGAATATATGATGGAGCCTAAAGCAACAAGAACTGGAGCTTACCTTTCCCACCTCACAGTCCAACTGAGCTTTGGTAGGCTCCTCCGTCTCTCCTTCTGCCACCGCTTTAAATGACAGCAACAACTTCTCCTTCTCGGGCTCACACTGAAGAACTTTGGTCTTCAACACCTGCAGGTAAACCAGATAGGAAAATATTCCAACACTCCAGGTTGAGAGAATGTGGATTCAAAACAGACTGAGCAGCTTAAAAGTAGAGACTCAAATGACATGATGCGAAATCTGAGGTCGCTCCACCCACACAGAAACAAGTCAGGGTTAAGTCACCAACAAAAGCTTACAGAACCTGGTAGGAAGCACTTTAGTAGATGCACTACTTTAGATGATCTACTGAATGCTTTGTGCTACGGCTAGGATATTAGCTGCATTTGCTATATAGTCACAGTTTAGAAAAACACAATGGAACAATGTGTGTGTGTCAAAACAATATGGTCAAATGCAAAAAAAAAAAGATTTAGAGAAACTTCAAGTAATGCAGAATAAAGCTGCCCGTGTAGCATTAAATTATTCACACAGGACCAGTATAAATACCATGCATTCAAATCTAAGCTGGCTAAAGATTCATGACACGGCACTAGCTTCGCTATTATTCTCAACGTGGAAAATCTTAAAACTCCAGAGTCCACCGTTTCCGTTTGTTCAATTTAAGAATAATCTCACGGTTATGCCACGAGACATGAAGGACGATTTGTAATTTTTAGGGGGCAAAAACTAGTTTTCTCAAATGCACCTTTACTTACAGAGCAATGAAAGAATGGAACTCATTGCCATTAAGTCTCATAAAAATTCTACATAAGTCTGCTTTTAAAATGCAACTTAAGAAGTATTTAGGAGCAACTTAACCATAAATGAAATAGTTTCATACTCTAATTTATCGTAACTGACTCATAAAATGTTAAAATTTTAAATTGTAACTTTCCCCTTTTCTATGAATGTTCAGTCTTATTGATATATATATATGATATTTGTCATCTGTCAAACATGTTCATGAATCTATATTGTATACTGTATTTTAATGATGTGGACCCCAGGAAGAGTAGCTGGGTGTAAAGCACAGCTAATGGGGATCCTAATAATAAATAAACAATGTTCAGGTTGCAGTAATACACTTAAATCTACTGTGTATTTAAGTGTATTGCAGTAATACACTTATCTATGCATGATAGTAGAAGTTAGAACTTTTTCACGCAAAAGTAATGGTTAAGTCCTGCAACAATGAACTCTGGACAAGAAAGCTTTCTAGGTTATAAAAAAAAAACTCTGGAGTGAATAATTGACATGCTTTTGCTTAGCGCAAAAAAAATGCAAGATTGTCATATAAAATCAAAATTAATCATAATTTTGATTTTTAGCTAAATGGATTAGGCCTACTTTGAAATAGATGAAGTGTTAACTGGTGACCACAAAGACGAAATCTACAAAACCAGAAGGTGCAACTTAAAACAAAACCCATTAACCGTTCTATAGATTTAACCAGTAAACTTAGAGTTTGTTTGCGCCGGTGAAGATGTGGTCCTGTGGATCACCATTATGTTTAGCAGCAGGCTGTCATCCATTTTTTCAGGGATACTTTAAGGTTTAGGGAAAGAAATAATCTGACCTCTAAAGTATATTTGAATTGCATGTTTCTGCAACAACATTTCAGTGTTTTTTTTCCCCCCAATATTTCTTTAACAAAATCCATAGGACTGCAGAAATAAGACAATTGTCTGAGAAAAAGGTTTCCTGGAATAACTGGTGTTTAAATTCAGGGTGATTGGTAATTTGTAGAGGATTAACTGGTGGCAATTAGCTTATTTCCCTACTTCTTTGTCACATGATACTAAAAGTATACAGTGAAAAGTTCAATGGAAAGTAGAGTCCTGCACGGGTCGAGTTTTACCAACCCGCATCCGCCCGAACCTGTTAGGATGACTACTGAACCCGACCCGCCACCCGCGTATATCTTCAATTCAAATCCGAACCCGACCCGACAACACATCAAGTAATAAGCTATAGTATGCTACGCTGCAGAACAGCGCCATTAACACAGCAGCAGACGTGTAAGCACTGACTGTGGCCTTTTTGGAGGGAAGCCCACACTGCCGGCAGGACTTTAAGCTACAAGGGTGACCCCAGTGCCTGATTAATGTAACATTTCTGTTGTCCATAACAATAGACACTAGGGATGGGAATCGAAAACCGGTTCCTGTTCAGAACCGGTTCCGTATTTTCCGATTCCATGGCATCCTTTGGCACCTCGCTGAACGATTCTTTTTTCGG
>NW_015150691.1:1056755-1069680 GCF_000732505.1 Cyprinodon variegatus
AGAACCTGAAATCCACATACAAAACAAATACACATGCTGATCTGACAACAAGACCCGGTAAACATTTATTCTTACAACCTGTTGAAAAGAAAAAAATCAACTGACCCGACATTTCACCCTCATTCCCTCCATGTACTTTTTTTCTGGGTTTTTCAGGATGATGTCTGAGAGGTGCGTCCGAGGCACCAGGCCTTTCACATGTTCTGACAAATGTACCACCATCCCATGACCCAGCAGCACTGACACAGTCCCCTTGGAGGAAGACAGAGGCAGGAAGAGTCATAAGGAGACTGATTTAATTTGTGACTTTAAAGGAAAAAAAAGGGTAGAATCTCACCTCTACAACTTGGCCAGTGTGAATATCCTGGTATTTGTAGAACTGTTGATCAATCACACTTCTGCAATCAAAACACAGAATGAATTGGTTAGATTCATTAGAAAAGGAAGAAGAAAAAAAAGAAAAGGGACCTATACATACTTCCGTAAACTAGCAAAATAAATCTGATCCATGGGGCTGAAGTCCAGGATCCTGCAGGTAAGGTCCGACATGGTAGACATCTTGTTGTCATTAGCTGGGTCTTTGGATTCCTTCAGGTGGTTCCTCTGTCCAGACAGATGATGGGAGTGATGTCAGAGTCAGGTTCTTCACAACAGATCCCTAAACCATCAGCTTTACTTACATGGACAAAGGCAGAGGTTTTGTCCGGCAGCTCCAACAAGGCCCCTGACAGATGGTGCATCTTGGAAACCTTGCAGTCTTTCACCACTTCACCGATTCGGTGAGAGCCAGGAGGTGCGAGGTCAATGTCGGAGCCGGGCTGTAGCAGGTAGCTGCGCAGGCTCAGTCCAACAAGGCGGGTGGTCAGCTCAATGTACAGTACACATGCTCGCACCTGGTTCATACGGGGGACCAAACAATGGCATTAATGGGAGGAAGGAGGGAGGGAGGGAAGTTTTTGTTTATGAAGTTCATTTTTTGGAAAATCTGGAATATATTTTTATCCAACAGTCCATAGCTCAGACTGACATCAGGTCATCACTTTGTTCTTAGATATCTACTTATTAGTGATGAATTACCTCACTATGTAATATCACTAAGTAATAAAATTTAGTCTGTTATATCTTCATTGCTTGTTATGAAAAATGCACGTAAAGCAATCCCTTCAATTTGGAGGCCTTTTAAATTAAGGCCACCTCCCACAGGGGCTGATTGAAATAAGTTCGTTTTTTTAAAGTAATGCATGTAATTTGTCATTTTTTATACCAAACGTAAGGACAAAAAAATGTATTGATTAATCCAATTTGGTTGAGAAAAAAAACAAAAGAAGAAAAAAACCCAAACATCGTCATATTAGATTTAAAATAGACATTTAAATAATCAGAACATTATGTCTCTATGGACACATTTTCCTGTTATATTTGACATCTAGATATAATTGTTAGATTCATCTGTAATGAGGCACATTGATTTAGATTTGTTAGTTTAGATTTGTTGGACTCCCTAATGAGTAAACTATCAGTATCAAATGATTCAAACAAAAGGCTTAATTATGTTTAAATGTAATAGAATGCTATTTTATGCAGCTGAGCCTGCAGAATAGATGTAAACCAGTTTTACCTGAAGCCCCTCTGCATAGCTTGACGACTCCTTTGGCTCCATGTGAAGAAAGTCCACCTGACCGCTAAAGGAGGACAGGAAGTCCAGGTGGAAGCCATGTTTGGTCACCTAGGACCCCAAATGAGTAGATTTTATTTAAAGGAGGATCAGAGTAAAACGCATCGAGTATAAAATGAAAGAAAGCCTTCATCACCTTCTTGATGGTGGCTTTGACCGTGAGGCCCGGCAGGAGGTTGGTGAGATTCCAGCCATGCTTTGCGTCAGCACAGGCCCGAGCTACCGTGGACGGATCAGAGGACAGCTTGACGACACGACCGTCGTTCTTTACTTCCTCTACCCGAGAAGTCAAATACTGACCCACTTTCAGCTCTGCACACATGGAGAAAACACAGACAAACCTGATTACTGACGAGCTTCTGATGCAATCATGCACAGATCAGGCTGTTAGTTTTTTTTTTCCATTGCCTTTATTCTGTTTGTTCATTGTAGCATCCTCAGGCAGAAAAGCTTTGGTTCCACTGACACCGATGTCGATTAGGGTGCCATGGTCTTCAACGCTCTCCACACATCCACTCAGGACCTAATCCATGAATACAAACGTTATCAACAGTAAAAGGTTGCTGCTGAGATCCGTCATTAAAACTGCTGACACTCATTCCAGCTCACCATTCCAGGCTTCAGAGAGCTGCTGGTGAGGTGTTTGTTGACCAGCTTTGGATTGACCGAGAGCTGAATGCTGAGCGAGCCTCCTTTAGTGATGTCTAACTTGGAAACCACACATCGGAGCAACATTCCCGGCCAGAAGATTTGGGACAAAGAGCAGAAATCCTGCAAAGTCAAAGTGCAGACATGTAGCTTGCTTAAGTATTTATCCAACTTGAACATTTTAATCACAAAAGAACCATAAACTTTATTAAATAGGGATTTCATGTGATAAACCGTCACAAAGTAGAGCCAAGATTGTAAATGGTTTTCATCTTTTTTTCCAAAACATTTTAAAAGCACAGGGTTTAGTCGTATTTCGCCCGGTTTACCGCTCTGTAAAATAAAGGCCTCAGAGGGCGGTTAGTTGATGACATGATGGAGGTGACAGCAGCATGGTGTTGGAGCTGGAACCTCAGTAAAACACAACATCTGGAGGAAAATAAGCACTGCAGACGACCCTGAGCTTTTAATAGGGTGGGGATCCAATGACACCCCAGATATTATTAACACAGATATTTACAATTCCCAGGCTATAATTGCTAATTTTTGAGAAATGCATCTCACTAAATCCTAGGCGATTGCTGTTTTCAGGCATCCTCCTCCAGATTTGAGAGCAACTTGCATGCAAGGTGGTGGCAACATCATGTTGCTGCAATGTGTTTTGCTTTTTTTTTTTTTTCAGCAGGGTCAATCAAGAAAACAGCTGTTGAGAAAAAAAAGCTGGATGGAGCTAAATACTGGAGAAACTTAAACTATGTTCACACTGCAGGCCTTGATGCTCAATGCCAATTTTTTTGTGAAATCCGTTCACATTTCCAAATATATGCGACTTGTATCTGATCTCCTGTGTGAACTGCAGTAATACAACGCAAGTGTCCCGCATGTGCAGTAGAGGAAGCAATGACATCACAGGCCAGCGTGCTCCGTGTTTACAGAAGTAAACACGGCTGGTAGCCATCATCATTCTTTTCAATATGGTTAAACATAAATACTACTCTCCGCATCATCATCTGCCATAGTTGTTGTTTTTCTTGCTGCTTCTGCGTAGTAAGACGCAGAATAGTGACCTTTGTCGGGTGTTAATGACGTTCAGTTCGGATGAATGCGACCTGGCCGTTCAGACACAGGTTGCATTTGAAAAGATCAGATTCGTATCGGATTCAGGACCACATAGCCAAGTGGCCTGGGTCGCATTGGGAAAAAAAAAATCGGATCTGTGTTGTTCAGACTGCCATGAGAAGATCAGATCCAGGTTGCATACGGGCCAAAAAATCGGATTTGGGTCACTTCAGGCTGCAGTGTGAACATAGCCTAATAGATGATGAGAACAGTTCACTTCAAGCTGGAGCTACAGTGGAGGGTCTAAAGCCGGGCAAACACTGTGCCCGGCACTCAGCTACAGCTCAAACTGTACGACAAAACTGCGGGGTTTAAAAGTTTACAGCTCATGATGCCTGTTCTCACACTGTGTGGCACGACGCTCTGATGCGACCTTATGACGGCCGACTGAATTTCAAATATGTTTGATTTTCTCCCAAGCTTACCATTCCTGATCGGGAGGTGGTTTTGAGAGCCTGATTGCCCCTCGTTAACCCCCCCATACATTACATGACGCCCGATGAGGCTGAAAGTCGACCCAATCGAAAAATTCACGCACAACTGGAGAATCGTCCCGAAAAGGGCAAAAATCATACAGTGTATGCCCGGCTTATAAGGGTTTGGGATTTCCATGCGTTAGAATGAATGAAACCAGACCTAAATCCTATTCAAAATATGAGGTGCAAAAGACTAACACCTCAAAACACTTCAGCTAAGCTTGACAAACTTTGCAAAGAAGAACGAGAAACTATTCAAGATTGTAGGAGTTTAAAACCAGTTCAGACGGACACCACAGACTTGAGCTGGAATTGCTAGAAAAAGGTGGTTCTACAAAGTACTGACTCAAGGGGGTGAACAGAGACGTTTATCACAATGTTCAGTATTTCGTTTGCGAAATAAATCCTAAAGTTTTGTCTAGGTTTTCCTACACTTTCCAGTTCTTTGCTATTTTATGTTGATTTATCTTGCTTAGGACTGTTAAAACATATAGACCTCTGTGCTTGTACTAAACAAAGAAGTTTGAGAGGAAAGAAAGCCCTCTACATCTCTGAATGTTGCAGGTGTTGGAGAATTGTGGACCGATCAACTCTTCTGTTCAGATTGGTTACCTCAGTATCCACATCTGAATCCAGCTGCTCGCTCAGCAGCTTGGTGTAGGAGTCGCACACATTCCTGATGCTGAGGAAGCCCAGCAGGCCGCAAGGGAGGCTGACCGTCACCTCAAAGTCAGTCACCTCCTTCACACAGCCTAGAAACAGCATCCCCACTCTCACGTTCTGCATTAAAGAAATTGCAGGATTTTACTTAGCAGAAAAAAATAAAATAAAATCAACATTTAACTCTAACTGATGGGAACGTTTAGTACCTTTATGTGCAGAATCTCCACAATTTTGCCAGCAGTGTTTAGTGTCAGGCCATCTTGTTTCTCATCTGTCTTTTGCTTTTTCAGGCCATCATTCTTGGCACCTCCTTTTCTTTTCTTTGTAGCAGTTTGTTCATCTGACTGTAAAAGGAATTAAAACACCAGATGGGTTATTGCTACTGATCAGAAAAGTAATCCAGGAAGACTTTAGATAAACAAATTTAATTACCTTAAACAGGTTGTCCACTTTATTTCGCTCCACCGGGACCTTACTCTCTGTGGTCTTCTTTGTTGTGCCTCCGCGGGGAAAGTCCTCCTCTAGAGACGCCATAATGGATTCAGTTTGTGGTTCCTATTATTTGGAGCTGCACACACAAAAACAAAAAGAGCCAAAATTATGAACATTCAACCACTTCAGTTTATTTACTTTTAATATTATGAAAGTTGAATTTTTATTTGACAAACTTCTGCTCCATCAACAAGCACATTTTCATAACTTAGCAAAGTAATTCAAGGCTGAAAGTTGTTTAGATCCATTACACACACACACACACACACACACACACACACACACACACACACACACACATATATATATATCTAAAACAATCAGATTATTGAAATAATCAACTACTTTAGTATCAGGTATAGAGTGAAAAACATGCCTTTAGCTGTCAGAGCCACCCACTTAGAGCAGCAATTATATCATAACAAAATATGTAAACATTTTGCATTTAAGATTAAAAAATGTTTTCGTCTATCAATATGCTCTATCCAGAGGTCCTCAAGTGGAAAAGTTTTAGTTTCAACTGGTTTAATTTTGTAAAAAAAAAATCTTCTTTGAGGAACCTTTGGCTAGCTGATTATTAATAAATGAATCAAAAAAATAATCTACAGATGAATCCATCCATTTTCTGACCCGCTTAATCCCAAGTGCCTATCTCCAGCTGTGTACAGGCGATGTGCGGGGTCCACACTTGACAGGTCGCCAGTACATCACAGAGACAAACAACCATTCACACACAACCTCACACCTAAGGACAATTTAGAGAAGCCAGTTAACCTAACAGTCATGTTTTTGGACTGTGGGAGGAAGCTGGAGTACCAGGAGAGAACCCACACATCTACAGGGAGAACATGCAAACTCCATGATGAAAGACCCCTACAGATTAATCAATTTGCAAAATTGATTAATCTGTTGATTAACCAGATTGATCAATTTGCAAAACAATGGTTAGCTGCAGCCCTAATATATATGTATATACATAGTTTAGTGTTTATGTTGATGATAATAGTTTACAGCTAATGAAAACCCGATGCTCAGAGAATCTGATCACAGATACAATGATAAGTATAAGTAAAAATAAATCATTTCATATATTTCATAAAAAGGGTACACAATATTTCAGAATAACATAGCCTTCTCGAAGTTTATGATTTATCAATTTGTTTCTCCTTAAGCATTGTTTGAAATCGATTACGTTAAGACATGGATGAGGGATGATGAACCACAAATAAAATCGCTTTAGTTTAGTTGATCCTAATTGTTTCGTGGTCTGTGGCAACACAGTCCAAGCTTTTTAATCTTTAAACATAAAAAAATGCCAAACTGAGAGCAAACTAAATAACTAAAACAAAGCTTTAAAGGGGTAAACGTCTTAAAAAGCCCCCATTCGGCATCGATTTGGAACAGTCTAAATGAATTAATATCAACAAGCTAACCTCTCAAACTATACTCTACCTGACTTAAGATAACTATGTAAATATAATAACTGAAATCTTCCTGATATGTACGTTTATATAATCCCAGACTTAGAAATGCAGTAACTCACATGTTGGTCAGCAACACGCCATTATTCTGACCCGGAAAATAAACTTATCGGGGCGGTCGTTGTACTTTCCAATCACAGTGGAGAATCGATTACAGACAACTCGCTAAACCAATCAAAACTCGCCTTTGCTCTACGAACGGAGTGACCTTGTTTTAAACCAATAGGAAACCCCCGCTGGAACACTCAGAGTGGGCGGGACTTCCGGGAATCTTTAGCATTGCGGCCTCTGTTGAAGGGCACTTGTCTCGTTCAGCTAGCACAGGGGTCGTGTGTCAAAGGTAAGCTATTACAAGTTTAGACTTTAGTTTTTTATGCTCCATAACACGTGAGAAGAGTACAATTTTACTTTTTTAAAATCCGTTTCTGCTTTGACCCTGTGGTTTGTTAACATCCTCACAAAAGTCAGTTTAACTCAGTAGCTAACGCACAAAGCTAACATTGACTTCACCTACTATGCTAACATGTATTTCAGCTGCAGATCGCTCAATTACATTATTTATTGCTTAGACTGAGGATACTCGGAATTAATCGGTATAACAGTTATATATATTCGATGGATTTTTATTTTTTTTAATCTACAATCGGTAATGCACAGGGTTTGCATTCATTGTTTAGGCTTTGCAGGGTTTTTCTTTTTCAGGAAAGATTCAACTTTCTTTCATTATATATTCTTTGATTTTGAGAGTTTATTTGATTATACTTTTAATTTATTTAAATACTTCTTTATTTGATTTTTTTATTCAGCATGACATAAACTGTGTTATCTTTTATGTATATAAATATCACCTTAATTTATTAAACTTAAGAGTAGCATGTCTTCTAACCCTAGGTAAATTATTACAAATTCCTGCATTCAGGAATAGACATCCTCTGTATTTAGTAACACTGAGTAGAAATGCCACAGTATTGCAGAAATATAAACTCTAATTGAATATATCAGAATACTATTTAGGTATTTCCTTATTTCAGCAACTAAGCTCCCACGGTGGAACAAATCATTCAGCTTGATTTCCACAGACCTTTTTTGATACTTTTATCTCTGTTAATAGTGACTTTCCGATCCAGGTTATGAAAACATGATATTTAAGATTAGAATATTTAGAAGCCAATAAAAAAGATACAGAAATGTGAGACTCCTTCACCACAGCATAACAGAACTCTAGAAAGAATTGTGTACCTAGTGTACGCCTACATATAATAATTACTGAGCCCTCAAGATTAAGGTATTTTACAGACTACCTGTGAGAAAATATTTCTAATGAAATATTTTTTTGCAATAATATTTTTCCATTATCTTGCTAAATGTGTTAAGTTATAAGCCTGTATCCTGTCTGTACATCTTAGGCTGAGGTTTTGAAGTTTGTGTTTTAGGCACATTGTATTTGATGAGTCGATGCTGGCAGTAAGTATTGTTTAGCAAAGTGGTGCTCTTGATGTGTTCTGCTAATATAGTGATGGACTAAATACTGTAGCTAATATTGGAATAATTTATCTGTATCAGAAAAGATATTGAAGAAAATTGAAAATAAAGTTAACCCCTTTATGGGCATCTCACTTTGATAAATACACTCAGGTTGAACCCTTAGTTATATTTTCTGGATGGGTTAGTCTTGCCAACATGAACTTGTTTTTATCTGTCGTTTCTGATCTTTATAGTAACCACAATTTGTCTTTTGTGATTAATCAAGCGTATGTATGATCATACATATAATTGTAGGAGTTTGTGACTTAAAAAAAAAAATCAACAGTTATAACATTAAAGCAAACAGCTGCGGTATCGGAAATATCAATTCAGGTATTAGATAAAAAGTGAAAAAAATTGAGGTCGGGTCCATCCCCATTTTTGATTTTGAGAAATAATTTGCTCCAGCTATTGTATGCCAAACATTTGTGAAAATACAGTTTTGATTCAATTTTAGGGGTAAATAAAATATCCAGGTGGTTTCTGTAACATCTACTTATTTGTTTGTGACAGGACCATACATTTAGTCAGAATGGGAGGACACGATGCTGGAAGTCAGCACCAGTTCACTGGAATTGCCAGATACTTCAATTCATACACGATCACTGGAAGGAGGAACGTAAGTTCTGTTAATGTGTTTAGAAGTAAAAAGCTTTGGACTATAATTCTTGAAGCAAGCTGAGCATTTAGTAGACAATCAGCTGAAGGATACAATCCGTTTAATTGTACTACTTAGCATTGTATTTATTTTTTTGTTTTAGTGTGTTTTGGCCACATATGCCAGCCTTGCTGCCATCTTCCTTTTCTTCAAGTTGAAGCCCAAGAAACAACCTGCCGTCACAGACAAGTAGTTATGTAAGTAGATTTAGCTCTTTCTTTGCAACCAGCTGTTTTTCTGCCCAAATGACTGAAAGTTGCTTTATTTCTTTGCCAGGTTTCCATTTGATCCTCGTTTCTATCTGCTTGGAGCGGAGAGAGCAGCTGGACATGCTTGTAATAAAAAATGTGTGGTTGGTTTCCTCATGTAAACAATAAAGGTGTATGCTCTGAACATAGAAAACACTTTTTTATTTACAGTGTGCGTCAGTATAAAAAGAATATGTTACAAAGATGAAAGCCATGTCTTGAGGTAAACTGAAATTATGGCAGTGATTTATTAAAAGGTCCATTAGGCAGTTTTAACTGCAACAGTTAGCCTTGTTGTGTGGGTACCTGTTTTGTCAACCAGTTACTACTACCTTGTCTGTCTGTTTGCCACAAAATAAACTGATGAAGTGTTTTATTTGAACAAGATGCGGAGCTTTAAATGATCCCACTCATGGTCCAGTCCTGTTATGGATTATATGCTCCTGCAGCCAGAAGCAGGTTTCTCCGTGTGAAGTGAAGGTGTATTACAGGAGTCGATTTAGTCATGTAGGTGCCTAACAAAAGCTCCTGGGAGTTATCCTGGAGATGGATGTGTCCCGTAGCTGCAGTGAAGTCGTCAGTCTCTAAATCATCAAATGCTTTCATGGCATCCCACAGGCGAACAGTGTTGTCCATAGAACCTAGAATGAATCAGACTCTGATCACTTGAGGCCTTAAAACCATTGCTGCTTTATCCTAGTATGCAATAGATTTACAGTATAAAGATGTAGAGCACCCACCGGAGGCGAGGATTTCTCCATCCCTACTGAATCGGAGGGAATAGATGGTATCTGTGTGGCCTTTGAGCTCTCCAACCATCAGTCCATGACCAATGTCCCACAAAAGGACTCTACCATCAGTGGCTCCTGAGGCCAAAAACTTTCCGTTTGGAGAGAAAGCCAAGGCGTGGATTGGACCCTGGTGGATTGAGAGAAAATTATTTTATTTCAAACAGGAGCTCACATTTACAGATGTCAGCCAAAAACTCGACACAAAGCAACTGACACCAAAAATATCTGAGATTGGGAAAGAAGTAAAAATACTTTTTCCCATCAATTAGTTTGAACAACTGTTAATCATAGTACAAGAAAAATTACTATTCAAACATGACATGTTTATGACATGCTTTTGGAGCCATGCAGCTTTAAAATAGAGTTCAAACACCAACTAATTAAAAGTAATCAAAGGCTACACTTTGTTTCCTTGGGATCCTTTGGACTTGTACCCTTTTTTTTTTTTTGTAGGATTAATCTGCTCAACAATAAACTCCACTGAATAATTGAAAAAAACAGGAGTTTTGCAGTTTAAAAAAAAAAAAAAACATTTTGCACATGTCCCGTATTTGAAGAAAGGAACACAATGTCCTGCTGAACCCTTTTTTCTAATGTTAGAAAATGTTTTTAATGTATTCTCTGTAGCAAAAGGGAGGTTCTCTACGGAAGAGTATTAGGGCCACTGGGAAAAAAAAAAAAGTTAACTGATTTTTACATTTTATTTCAGTTTAATATGGGAAAAAAGTCAGAATTCTGACTTTAAGAGATGTGGGAGCACTCAGCTTCACTGACAAAGATTGGGTTGTTTGGGAGGGCCGGTAACACATTGGTGGAAAATAACGGAATTAGTTGACTTTTTATATGCCCAAGGGGTCCCTGGTGATGCTATTTCATTAATGAAAGAGCAGAAGGTGATTAAAACAATAGAGCCAGTTTAGTCTCTAAAACAGACATGGCTACACCTTGATGCTAACATGTTTGTAAACTGTCAGAATTCTTAGATTAAAATAAAAATGTAAAAATCAGTTAACTTTTTTTTTTCTCCCCAGCGGCCCTAATCCTCTTCCGTAGTTCTTTCAAAAATCACCCGTTTTTCTTTTTAACCAAGTTCAATGAATGGTATAAGCTTTGCTAGATGCTTGTGCTTTTAGTTCAAATCAAATCAATGAAAATTTAAACCTTAAAAGTGTCTTGTCCACATCAGCTGGCTTTTCTCGTGGAAAATTTTATTTTTAAACTTTAAACCACATAGTGGTCCACAGAAACATCCTAAGGTATCAAATGGCACCCAGACTGACTCTTTTAGGCTCCATTTATAAAAAAAAAAAAAAAAAAACATTACAGGAGAAAGTTGCAATGATACTTTTCTTGTTTTTTAGTGTTTTATATCAGATGGCAGGGAAAATATTGCATGTCCTTTGCTAGTGTAGAAAAGCATTTATTGTTTTGCCTCGCCCCCAACTGTTTGAGGAATTAAGCCTTTTTGGGATTTTTTAATTCTCGCTTAGGAGACGCATTTGGCTGTTTGGAAATATGTACTGAGCATCGGTATTATGGAAAGTAAAGGAGCCTCACTCATCCATGCATTGGTTCCCTTACACAGGGCCAGAATAATGAAACTAGTCAATGAAAACTAGTTTATGGATGTTATAAATGTAATAATTAACATTACTATTTAAGAAAGCAGCAGGAATCATAATTGTTCTGTTTTAAATTTAAGCAATTTGACCATGTTCTGCATTTCTGTACTCATGTAAGTGAATAGAGACAATGAGAACACTTCCTTTTTTGTTTTTTAAGTAATGAGACGAAAAATGGCAAATATTCCTGCTAAATCTAACCTTATGGCCGGTGAAAATACGGACGCAGTTTCCAGTGAGGACGTCCCACAGACGGATGGTGCGGTCAGAAGAACCTGTGGCCACATAATTGGCGTTGGGGTGGAAGCGAGTGCAAGTGACGTCGGCCAGGTGGCCAGCAAATATCCGCAGAGGCTGGTGGTGATCTGTTGCCCATAAGCTGGGAGAGAAAACACAAAGGAAATATTTCTATAGATCTGGCACCACTGGCTGAACTACATGTTTCAAAAATGCCTTCCAGGCTGTCTTACCGGGCAACCCGGTCGTGTCCCCCTGAGACAAAATAATACCCATAAGGGGAGAACTGGGTGTCCCATACTGGGTAGTTGTGGCCTTTGTATCCCACCAGACAGGTGAATGTTAGAAGGCTCCACAGCCTGACTGTGCCATCTTCAGAGCTCGACAACACGTAGTTTCTGAGAAGGAAAAGTTAGCGTGATTTTTTTCCCCAATATAAAAACAAACCACAGAAAATATACTAATTTGTTTTTACGATACAATACAGCATTTGCAAACCTAATATTAAGGTCTGTACTCCAATAAATAACACAATCCAACAATAGGAACAGAAAATAATCCTCTAAAAAATGGCAACTGTGTTGTAATTTCGACTTTTTGTATTTTTATAATACTGTGCAAAGATTGGCAAAAGTCTTTAGTCATTCCTAATTTTTCTCTATTTTGTCTTCAAGGTGCCAGCTTTTCTTTCATCCTTTGCTTTCTAGTTGTTCCTAGTTGTCAGATTGCTGGTAAATGACTGATATCCACTGGATGAATTTTTTGTTCTAGCATTAATCACAGCTATAATACACACATAAGAAACATGGATAAAGACAACTTTAAAATGCCCCTAGTGGAGGAGTTTAAGTATCTTGGGATCTTGTTCACGTATGAGGGGGAGATGGAGCGGGAGATCAACAGGCTGATTGGTGCGGCGTCTGCTGTGAAGCGTGCGCTGTACCGGTCTGCTGTGGTGAAGAGAGAGCTGAGCCAAAAGGCAAAGCTCTCAATTTACAGGGCGATCTACGTTCCTACCCTCATCTATCCTCATGAGCTTTGGGTCATGACCGAAAGAACAAGATCCCGTATACAAGTGGCTGAAATGAGTTTTCTCTCTCATGTTCTCTGGTGAGGTATTCCAGGCACGTCCTACCAGGAGTGGGCCAAGAGGGAGAACAAGGACACGCTAGAGGGACTATGTTTCTCGGCTAGACTGGGAATGCCTTGGGATTCCCCTGGAAGAGCTGGCCCAAGTGGTTGGGGAGAAGTACGTCTGGACCTCCCTACTGAAGCTGCTACCCCTGCAACC
>NW_015150691.1:1069706-1076391 GCF_000732505.1 Cyprinodon variegatus
TGGATGGATGGATGGATGGATGGATGGATGGATGGATGGATGGATGGATGGATGGATGGATGGATGGACAACTTTAAAATCTAACAATAAAGTGTGGCTCCTTGGAGTCAAAGCATTTGAGTGTCAATAGTAGCAATAAGGAGCAAACATGCAGATATTAGAAGTTGCTAAAGTCTGTGTATGAGGGAAACCCAATGAAGTGTTATTCAGATGAGATTTTTTTTTTTTAAGAAACTGTGAAGCCTCAGTTACCCCAGATAATCAGTGAGGCTGTTGAGGTAAAGCTCAGCTGTACCTGTCTGGGCTGAAGCTGATGCCATACACTGGTCCGCTGTGTCCATGAAGGCACTTTGACTCACTGGCTGTCTTATCGTCCATAATCCGCTCAAGCACATCGTCTGACTCTTTGTCAATAAGATTCAAGTCTTAAGAGAGAAAAAACATGAGGCGTTACTTTAAAACAATGTTCTAGCCATAGCTACAGATGCTATCAGACAGTGTTTGGGACTTCACCTGCTGCAGTCTTGACCTTGCGGAGCTTTTTCGGCGTGACACTCCACACACGTACCGTAGAGTCAGCAAAGCCTCCTGCAATCAGGCTGGAGTCATCCGTCATGTCGACTGCAGTTAGACCCTGAAGGGTCCCAAAGAAGAAAAAGAGCAGTTAGGGCGTACTTTGCTACAAGCCGGTTAGGCCATCCAAATCGTCAGAGGGGTAAACACTGCAGGTTATTTAAGGTTACATGCCTGGTATGCGTTTAGGAAAGTGTAGAAGCAGATGGAGGGCAGGTTATCTGGTCCCAATCGAACTCTCTTAGTGGACTCCTTCAGGTACATGATCTTGTCCAGCTTGTCTGAGTCTTTTAGCTCTGGTAAAGGTATCCTAAAACAACAAAACCATTCAGCTACCTTGAAACAGTGAACATGTACCATAACATACAAAGGTTTGCATATCAAATGTACTTATCCACTTTTTTTTTATGTTACAACAACATACCCCCCGTTTATAGTTTTATACATTCCTTGTAAAATAACTCCAACTCACAAAACAGGAAACACAGCATCTGTGAACAACAACCTTTAGGTGGTGCCACATGCTTGGATTGAAATCAGTTTAATCTATCTTCACATTAGCTTTAAAAAGCTCCCATATGTCAGTTGATGAAATGCATTCCCACAGTATAATACTGTCCCGACTATTTTCCGCCATGGGGATTGCATTCAGAAAAATGTCCAGTTTGTTTTTTTGTTTTTTTGCAAGCCTAAAAGCTCATAGCTCTAATAAGTGTTTGTAGGTTTGCAGTTATGTCACCCAGTTTCCATTTTAGTAGATGGACTAAACAGAGATCTGAGATTTTCACACCTTGAAATATCCTAATATTACCTAATGCTGCTTAAATACCACCCCACAGCCCTGTCACTGACCTTTGTTATTTTATTTCTACCTTTATGATCCTCACAGCTGATCTCTAATTATTATTTAGGTAACTTTTAAGGACAGTTGGTTGCAGTGGATTTATTTAGGAGTGTTAATGCCAGAACACACCAAATCCGATTTTGCCTCCTATCCGACAGTAAATTGCGTCGGGAGAGGTTGTGGAGTTTATCGCTCACCGAAATCCAGTCAGGATGATCACATGATTCTAAACAGGAGATCAGCGTAGATCCGACTAAGAAGCAATTCAGCAGCAATTTAATGGGTCTGACAGAGAGACGTGGTTACAAACTAAACATCCTCTTTGGGGGGACATACAAAATAAAATCTGTTAAGCGCACAGGGAAAGAGTCAGTTTTGGAGTAGCTTTTTACCCATGATAGGATTTTTTCACATTTCACATTTTTGCTGCGTCATCCTTATTTTAGTTGTAGATCTCATTACGTTTCTAATACAGGCATATGAACATTCTATATATGTTCAGGTTTGAGATGCTTCACAAACTACTTAAATGGGGCTTTGCTTTATAGAATGTGCAGGGTTTTTTTTTTTTTTTATAACTTTTCATAATCTATTAAATTCACATTGTGGGAAATTGTTTCAATTTGTGTATAGCACTGAGAAGGGAGTGGCAGCCTAGTGGTTAGGGCATAGAGCTTGGAATCGTGAGGTTCAAGCCCCACTCCCACAGACTGCCACTGCCTGAGAAAGAAGACCCTTAAAGGACTGCTCAGCGGGCGCCGCACAAGAAATGATTGGCTGAATTTAGGTGTACAGGCTGACGTATAACTAACTGGCCTGCATAAGATAAACGGGAAATATAAACAGAGATTTTAAAACAGGATTTTTTTTTTTAAATAGAAATGTTCTTAATTTTGGGACAATATAGTCTGATAAAGAGTACATTTATAAACATGTTTAAGCCAGAATGATTTGACATTTTAAATATGACTTCCCTACGACTTTAGAAAAAGGCACAGATCTGTCCACCCTGCCTAGTCTAAGCCTCTCTATACGCAGTCAGTGTGACATGGATAAACATTGGTTCAAGATTAAAAAGTTATACACAAACAGTGTGTTCTGGCCTTTAGGGTAAAGAGGGCTGAATACCATTATGAGTTATTATTTATAAGACTAAATCCTGATAAATCCCACCACTGTTTGTTGCTGTAACAGTGGAAAGAAAATCAGGGTGTGTATACCTTTCAAAGGCATTATAAATAGCAAAGGTTCATCTGATGAATGTCCCAGATATTGATCATTATGCAGAGAGGGTTTAAAATGAGAATCTACGGTGTTGAACTAACAGTGGACACAAAGGGTCCGTTCATTGCAGTGTGCAGTGTTTGAAAATTCTCTACCTCGTCTGTGAGGGAGCGTTTGGATCCTGCTTCTTGCTTTTGGAGCCGGTACTATCCTTTTTGGGCTTTTTCTTTTTGGGTTTACCCTCCTCATTGTCTGCTTCCTCATCCTCATCATCAAGGGGAAGCTCAATTTCTGGCTCTTTCAGAAGACCGTAGTAAACCTACAAAAAGTCAAACAAGCAGATAAATATAGACTTTTTTTTTTTTTTTTATGCACCAAAAAATATTAAAGATTTAATTTCACTGGAGGCCTAGCTATCCAACCTTAGCCTTGTTTGCTTCTCGTTTGGCCTCTCCAGCCAAGCTGCCTGACATGGCATCGATCTGGCTCTTGCTCCGCAGCATGCCATCAAAGATGTCGATGTAGAGATGTTCTTGGATTATGTTCCATATTTGGTTGTTCTGCCGCTCCTGCAGGTGTCTCTTCAGCAGCTGGTAGGAGTCCCGGGAGATGCGTAAAACAAACTTGCTGGTGCGGAAATCCAGCAGGGTTTCATTCCCTCTCATATGCTCCTTCTTGGTCAGGCTTGACAAAATGCGTAGGTCTTCTTCATAGTAGCACTCCTGGTCTC
The DNA here is from genome assembly GCF_000732505.1 of Cyprinodon variegatus. Taxonomy (NCBI): domain Eukaryota; kingdom Metazoa; phylum Chordata; class Actinopteri; order Cyprinodontiformes; family Cyprinodontidae; genus Cyprinodon; species Cyprinodon variegatus. The sequence goes on from NW_015150691.1 coordinate 1,073,078, forward strand.
CACTAAACCTGAAAAGTGGAAAATGAATAAGTGTGTCTTATGGGATCTCTAAGGTGTACACTAAAATATCCTAAAGAAACGTACTTTTCAAAGAAAGCTTTGGCCTCGCTTTCATGATTGTTGTAAACCAGTTCCAGGTACATGTGCACAAACAGAGGGTAGAAGACCTGAGACAGTTCAGCTCTGTGACAGTCCAGAACAGACTCGATGAACTTCTTCAGGCCGCTATAGTAAACTTCGTAGAGAGCCGGATCTCCCTGCTGGCTGTAGGCTGACAGCACCACGTTGACGTCTGGCTGATCCTCGCCAGCTGCTGCCGAAGAAAAGTAGTTATTCAAACATTGGTAGATTGAAATCATTTTGGAATAATTTTGATTTCTGAGAGCTTATTGTTATTTGAGGGTTCTTACACACTTCTAATATCAAAACTCCGTCTAAATATTAGGTTTATCATGAATGTACCGGGTGAACGGAAGTATAAATCGGTGAACAAAACACTGAAGGATGGAAAGTATATGCACATTTGGATCGATGGCAAAACTTACATAGATAAGGGGAAAACACATATATGTGTGTTTTCATTTAGAATAATTAGATTTATTTGTCAACCATTTAGGTAAAATATATTTAGAACACTTTTTATTTATATATACATTTTATACCGTTATATATAAGTGCAAAAAATATATATACAGTTTTTGCAGTTTTCAAAGTTGGAAACAACATCAATCTAAATCCTCACCTAACCTGTAAACTGCAGAGAAGACTTAAAAAATTGTTATAAGTTACAGATTTACCCAGAAATCCCATCAATGCACCACGCAGTTTGTTTGTTTGGCATTTCTGAAAACGTTTAAAATAGAAGTTTAAGTAAAAGTTTAAGCCTCCAGGTTTGTTTGAAATCATTGAACAGATTAAAAATGTTGGGGGGATGTAAATTAACTTGACCGGAGACATTTTCATGCAGTGTTTCACACACTTTGTATTATCAGGTAGAGCGAACTGCACCTTTGCTCGGCGCCTTAGCTCCGCCGGGGGTAGGGAGGGTCACCCGGCTCAGCAGAGAGCTCGCATCTTCGCCGTCTACCTCCGTACTGCCCCCTTGTCCAGAACCGGTGGAATCAGATCCCTTCGGATCCAGAACCTCCTCCGGCAATCCCGCCTCGCGACGCAGAATTTCCGCGGACTCTGACAGTTTGTTCTTTCTGAGGAACTGCAGCACAGCCAGAAGGGTCTGCTGTTCCTCGGGGGCTCCCGCCGCTGGTTTGTTGTTTCCGGCCGCAGCGCTCGAACCGGGGGACGCCGTGAGCACTCTTGCGTCGTTCGCGTGATTATTTCCGAAGCCATCACTCGTCGGTTCTTTTTTAATGTCCGTTTCGTCTTTCGCGTCGACCATACCACCCTGTACGGCCGCCATTTTCAAAATGAAGTGCGCATGCGCGAGGTTGAAATTCGGAAAACGGCAACTGTGTTCTGTCGAGTCATCTGATTGGCTCAAGTCCTTGTCGATCAAAGACGATTGCAAATTAGTCCCGCCTCCTGAATAAAATGTGGTCTCTACTGCTTCTTAAGCCGTGGAACTGGTTCAAAAGCTGCCTTTAGTGGTGCTCTTTATTATATTAACAGAGTCATCACAAACTTTAATGTAGAGCAACTAAACATAATATTTGTTTTGCATAATTTGAACCTCATTTCAAATGGAACATCCAGTTAAACACAGAGTAGGAGTGTTTTTTGTTCTGTTTATACTTTTAACAAAACACGACAAACAGAAAAAGGTTTGATCTTGTTGAGGTTTTGTTTTAAAATGCCTCTGCAGTTGTATAGTGGTTCAAGAATCATTGACTTAAACATGCAAAAGTACTGAATTGAACTCAGAAAAAGCTAATTTGCCACATTTTTAAACACTTTCGTATTACATTAATTAACTTTTATATTAGGCCAAGGCTTTGTGACTCCTTTCAAAAAAGTAAACAAAAAAAACAACAACTATCCAATGGACTTTGTTTCACTTTTTGGAATGACTATGACTTGGGTGACTGAGAACATTCACCAGCACAAGGCTTTGTGACTAGTTATCACACTTTTAATATCTCAAATAATTAGGTCTATTTTCTTTGGAAATCCAGTGCCTAATGTCAATGCGCCTTCTTTATGTACATTATTCAGCTTGTCAACACATTGATCTAAAAATGCACAAAAAACATGTTTTATAAGACAGGAAATTAAGGAGTTTTAATAGAATTTTTTATTTGGATGTTTTAGAAATGGAACTATGCATTAACTGAGCCTTAACAGAAAAGTGATGCAGGTTAAACTGGAAAAAAAAACATTTCTGTGTACTTGTCAGGTTGAGCGCTTTTGCTGCCCCGTCTACTGAACATTCTAGGCCCCAAGTATAAGTAGGGCCATTCTCCACCCACTTCCTATGCTACCCGCCAGTAACAGCTGTGTCTGCTGGCGTGCTGACGGTTCTCTAGGTGCAGGGCTGGATACTTTAGTGGTCACTTCCTCATTCCTGGTGGCAGCCAGGCCAGGTCCTGCCCATGGGGGCCATGCAGCATTGAGCATCCGACCCTTTGGCTATCATACAGATACAGCATGGGTGTGACCAGCCACAGGCGGAGCTGCCACAGCCCCTTTGGATCCTGGCACTGTGGCCTCTGGGGTCGGGCCCGTCAGGAACAGGATGGGCCCCTTTGGGGTTTGGCCCCTAGGGGGTCAGGCTCCGGATGCTCTAGTCTGGCCTTCTCTGGTGGGTGGAGCAATTCCTACGTTTGCCCTCCTTGAGTTCCAATGAGCTGGTGTGCCTTTGGATAATGGGGCTTGCATCGCATCCTTTTCTGTTCTGTCCCTGTAGTGTTGGTGTGGGGACACTCACACCTGCTATTAAGCACAATTTCCTTCTGAAGAAGCACTGTAAATCGTTTATACACAGGTGTGCTCATGCATACATACCATGGGAGTTTGGTTTCAGGTTGCTCACAGATACACACTAATACCAAATACTAAGCTGTAGCTACAGACATATATCCCCCTGAATAATATTTTGTAAACACCATAGATTTTGACTTATGCACACATGGATATCTAAAGGATACCCACTGCTCTTGATGTTATTTTTTATGTTTACTTGTGTGTTTTTCTCATTTTTGCTAGTATGCTCTCTGTTTTGAGTTCCTCTCATCTCATACAAGTATGGAAGCAGACTTCTAGGAGTTACTGTATACCTTCTGTGTTGTAAATTTTTGCAGTTTTGTTTTATTTTCTCTCTTTTCATGCTCTTTTATGTCTCTATCTCTCTCTCTAGTTCA
>NW_015150691.1:1076913-1082001 GCF_000732505.1 Cyprinodon variegatus
TTGAAAGTATATGCATAGTAAATTTGTTCAGTTGATAAATAGCATAAAAAACACTTACAATGAGGGAACTAGACACATACCTCCAAGCACACATAGCAACCTCAAAATACTAACTTATGACTTAATAACTTCTCATCAAACCAGGCAGAAAATGTAGTGACAGTATCAGTAAATAATATTTCAAGAAATGATCATTTTAATAAATGGTGGTTCTTTGGTAGAGCTGTCAATCTCGTTCCACATATCCAGGCCCTGACACACTGCACTGAAGCTAGTGCTCCTCAACTTCCACTTTGTCATCTCTTATCAGTATTATTAGTTAAGAACTTCAAATCTTTTAATTAAAGTCTTATTTGATGTCTGTGGAGTATAGGAAATATGATGGAGGCTTGTAACAAACCCCCTCAAGTAGAACTGATTCAATGGCACAGAGGTCGACAATAAAGGGAGTTTGTTTTATCCACCAATTTATAGAGAAAGTATTAGATCCATTTGTGCACACGTTTTGTTCGGTTCTGGTCTGCTTGTATCCAGATTTCAAAGTCATAATCAAAAAATTCTTTCTCATTTTCAAGTTAGGTTTCATCACATCTGCAATCTTTTCTTTATAAAGGAAGTAACCTAATGCTAGATCTATTTGGACTCATTGCAGTTTTTTTCTTAAGCATTTATTTATTCATTCAAACTATTGACATATGAAAAGAGCATAACAAACAGACCAAAACATGCATAAAATTTCATATTTATCCCTTTGCATTTTGCTGAAATGGTGTTTTTGTTCTTGGAGGGTATAACCCCCCATCTGCCTCAGTAAACATGCCTGCCAAACATGCTGTCAGACGTGTTTGCGTGTTGCTGACACGAACACGCAAGATCTACAGTATTGCTAGATCTGTGCAGCTGACAAGGCAGCTCTGAGGTCAGCCAGACATCTTTCTTCATTTCAATGAAGGTGTCAAAGGAGAATTTCGAAACTGAGTTAATTTTAATATGGTTTAACTCTTTAACCATCCTAAACTGTGGTTCATGCAAACCAACATTCCTTGAAGGTGATACCTGAACAGGTTGGCGATGAAGGGCGAGGCAGAAGGTACAGATGTGGAGGGCTGTTGTATAACACTGCGGCGAGTGTGGAGGTTGTGTGTGTGTTTGGGGGGCGGGGGGCTCAGGGCGTGGCTCCTGTGTTTGGAAAAATGATTTGTGGTCACTCAGCTTTCTCTCTAATCGTAGGTTTTACACATTCTGTTCTTCTGCACAAAATATGAACAGTGATTTGGTTTGGGGGTTTGGATGAAATAATTGGAAATTGACTGCAACAGAGTAAGGATACAAAAATCAACCCTCTGACAGCTTTTCTTTACAGACAATGATTTAGCTTTAATAGCAGTCAGTTAACAGACAACTTGCTTATTAAACAGACTGAAATTAGAAGATGATAATGCAGTTCTGCTCTAAGTAATAGCTGATGTAGACCAACTGACAGACTTGGAAAAAATTTGCAAAAAGCCTAAAATATGTTTATAGATTGTTCATATATGCAATTTCCTACTTTTTAATGCAACCTTTGAATAATATTTCATACTGAAGGAAAAACAAATAAAAAAATATATAATTACTATTAACAAAATCGCTTTTAGTACCATTAATAACATCTCATCAGAGAGTATCTTATTTATGCCCCTTTTTTTTAATTGGGCAGCAGTTTTGTTTTATAAGATTTTACACGTTTAGACCATATAAAAAGAGACCTCTCAGACCATGCCTTAAGTCCTGGATTTCATCTTATGTCCATTCTTCCTCTTTAAACCTCTTATATTGTATGATTTAGGTTTGGGGACTGAAAATGAATGAATTCTTGCAGAAGTTTATAAAGTTGTATTGCAGATGCATTGAACTCTGATTCAGTTCACTGAACCTATGGAGAACAAACCGGCAGACAGCATCACAGATACCAGTTTGATGAGTTTTCATTTCATTAGTTTGAAACAGCCACCTGCAGTGCTTTGTTCTTGATAATCTCGATCTGCACTCATTTGACTTAAGTAGACAGTCCTGTCATCTTTATATGTGTAGATGACCCATATGTGTTGAAGGAAGGAGAAAGCATGCATCCTGTTGAGAATATGACAGTATTTTTTATAAAAACAGTGAGCAGCAATGTAATTTAAATAAAAGCAAAAAAACAAACACACAAGGAAATGACAGAGTCCACAAAAGATGATCGAAAAAACAACAATTATAAATTAGCCAAAAAACATGTTTAAATACAAGGCAGATTAAATTGGTACGTTAATTACTTAGCCACTCAAAACTATTTGAATATAAAATTAACTGCTAATGCGCCTGAACTTTGAATGATTTTTTTCAAAGTGTGTTTGCCAAAGTTTTAGTGAAAAATTATTTTCAGATGTTTATGAGGCTTTCCGCACCGATATGTGTTTAGGATTATTTGGTTTTGTGTGTCTTTTCAAGTAGGCCTGCAACTAATGATCATTTTGCTAACTGATTAATTTGTTTGATTATTTTTATTATCACTTAGCAAAAGCTGCCTTACAGAAGTTTTTTTTACAGAATCTAACACTAAGCCACTTGAGGATTTCTATGTAGAGAACATTGAGGGATTAAAAAATATTTGTATCTAAAATTCAAAGTCTTTATATATTTTGTATTATTTCGGCATTGCTCTGAGGGGGCTGCTCTTTCAGCTAATGTCCCATGTAGAGTCTCTATACTGCAGTTAACGATGAATCAATTTCTAAATTAGTTGGCTATTATTTTAATAATCGATTAATCCCAATTAATTATTTCAGCCCTTTTCACAAGTCACACCCTGATTACCAATCAACCAGCAGTCTCAGTGTTACTATAACAGCAATACAACAGAGATAAATGTTTAGAGGAGGTGAAATTTTGTCAAATCTATTGTTTTAATCCTGCAAACTTTTTATCCAATAATATATCCTCTCTGCTGCAACAGGGCTTCATACACACTGTGTTAATGTAAAGCTGTTTCAGCACGTCTCATAGCGATAATGAAATGGAAGACTGTGTAGAAGAGAGATGCATGTTGAGTCCCATCCCTACTTTAACACCTCCAAGATGATTGGCCTGGATTTTCGGTGTGCGTGCGTGTGGAGGGGGGGGCGGGGGTGAATGAGTGGGTGGGTGGAATCTGGAGGACTCTCCCAACATCCCCTGTTTTAGCGCTGTCAGATGGCAGCAGGGTGTGGCATCCCCACAGAGACAGGTTTGCTGGAGCACACACAGAAAAGAGAACAAAAAAGCATTCTTGGTAGACCATAATGCCTCTTGTAAAAAAAAGAAAAATCAATAAAAAGCTTTGCATGGTAAGTTATGCGTTGAATCAAAGGCAACGTAAGAAATTATGCCTACCAAGCCAGTAACACCTGCAGTAAAAAAAAAAATCAGGTCAGATTTTTTTTTACCAGTGTAGATTAGATATGCATTTAATAAAGTGTCTAATCAGTTTGATAAATAAACCAGAATTACCCCATTGGGAAAATAAAGGGATTTTCTATTCTATTCTATAAACCTCAAGGCAAAGAAAAAATTGTAGCAGAAATGCACCATGTGGATGCGCCTTCATGTGTCTGCCCATGTGACATTGTCCTGGCAATGCAGATCAGGGTGTGGCACGTTCCTTTCAGCATATCCATCTTCAGAAGAGACAAATATTAAGCCAAATATTTTAAAAAGTATATATAGGTACAGATATGTTAAACTATGACTGGTACTTTCATTGCATCTCTATCATTCAGTGTATATGCATGATTGGTTTCTACTGTTTTGCTTGTCAGCAAACTCAGCTCTGAGATATAGAAATAAGATAAACTGGGGTCACCTACATAGTCGAAGAAAGCCCCAGGTTCTGCTGTTTAGAAATCACCTGCCCATCTGCTGAAATGGTCAAAAATTTGCAGCAGAGCCCCCCCACTGAGAGGCTCAGATAAATAATTCATGAGGTGCGACGCTTGGAAGGAAGAGGTTGAAAAACACTCTGGGAGGAAGTGAGAGAGAGAGAGAGAGAGAGGAGGAAAAGAGGGAGGACAAAAGGAGCCAGAGGGTGGTTGGGATGGGGAGCAGGTCGAAGGGGGAATGCCAAGGGCGGGGCAGAACATGGAAGATGTGAGAGAGAGAAAAGTCAGAGAATGTAAGGCTAGAAGGAAGGGGGGTATGTGAGAGGAGGCATAAAGCAAGGAGACACAGGTGCAAAGTGAAGGTGTGAAGGATGTGAAACAGAATCTAAGAAGAGTTAACAGTAGCGCCGTTTCACCTTCTTCAGTCATCGTTCTTAGCAGACAACACATTAAAACAGGATCATTTATTGTATGTGATTTACTAAATACCAAAACAGAATTTATATGACATACAGAGCAAGAGTATATTATATCTAATTTATCATGTTCCAACCACAAAGTCTGATGTATTTTACTGGGATTTTTATTTGCATTTAAATAGAAAATTAATTGCGAGTAAAAATCTAACATGTATATATAATCAAATCACCTTTACTCTGACACTACTAATAAAAACTATGGTAACTGATTGCCTTCAGAAGCCAGCTTACAGCAATTAAAGTCTGATATAATCTTGGTCAGAAATAATCACAGAAGCTGTCAAGCTGCTCATTATAACTCTAAATTAGCTGCAAAAAAAATCCTGTAATAACAGATTGCGACACCACCTTCAGGCATTAACCAAAAGACAATAGAAAAACCAAAGTTACCAGGAAATCATTCAAAGGATCTCTTGATAGTTTCTCTTCAGAAATAATGACCTGGGGTTTTGTGCAGAAGTCTAGATTATCGAGGTGAACACAGATAAAGAGACATTGGGCGCAGGGGCAGCGCTAGATGGGGGGCCAGGGGTGGCCATGGCCACCCTTAGCCAATCATTGGCCACCCCTACCATTTTTTATTTTATCCCTCTAATACAGATGGCTATCAGATGAATATTTAAAACATTTAAATTTGTTCATATATTAACAAGAAAAACACTGTGGATACAGTGGGCACTGGTTGGAAATGGACGGTTTCCTGCATGATTCCTGTGTGATTCCTGTGTGAT
>NW_015150692.1:0-43171 GCF_000732505.1 Cyprinodon variegatus
TCCCTACAACTTTAATGTAGAACAATTTGTTTTACTATTTTTATTATTGGACAGCATGCAGCCGAACCTTTTATAGCAAATAACAGTCTTGACACTGAAGTCTGAGACACTGAAGTTCACAGACAAATGGACCAAAAAAAAAAGAGTTAAACACAGAAATAATAAAAGCCAACAGGGTGCTAAAATCTAATCAAAAAGCATTAGTTTGTGATCAGAGTGAGCAACTCTGAGAAAGTTGTAAAGTCATATTGTGTGACTGGACCCCTTAATGGGGGGATATAGGATCTATTTGCAGGGACAGGGGGATAAACATTATTTGTATGGATAAACATCATTGTTTATGTGCTATAATACTTTCCAAAAACACATAATAGAGCAAGAGGGGAATAAAGCAACTATAATAATGGTCTGATTTTGCTGTGCAGTGAAATTGAGAGCTTGAATCTTTGGCAGATTAGAGCTGATTAATACATAGATTAACTCAGTAAAGCTGTAGTTTAAAAGTTCTGGAGTTTGTAAATTTCATGTTCACAGACATTACATGGACGGATAACATCGAAAAGGTTGGAACACAAACCGATAAGGAGTAAAATCGTAATTTCTGTCCATTTTTGCCTTTTAAACATAAAAACCCCAAGGTATATTTAATATTTGTTAAACTGCTAGAAAAGCATTATATTTAAGTGTCACTGCTATTTTTTTTTTAACCACAAAGCCTGTCAATGTGCATACCTAAAAAATTCTTAAACATTTAATTTGCTTTATTGCTCTGTCAGTATAAACACTAAACATAATAATCACACCTTCACAAATTTATTGTAACTGAGCGAATTAAATGACTTGTCCCACCACGCACACACAAAAAAGCTGTTTTCAGATCTGTAGCATTTTGGATTAATTATTTATATTATTTGTTAACTAGAAATATACTTTCTAAATTTAATATTTAAACTGCAAGCTGCATTCAATCTTCTCACAACACAAAAGTCATAAAAAAACCCATCAAGATTTAAGATTACTTATTAAGTTACTTTGACTAGTAAGTACCTACTCTGATTGGACATTAATGGAGTTAATCACTCGGTTACTTTTTAGGACAAGTAACTATAACTAGTTACTTTTGTTAAGCCATTTTCCAAACACTGGTAGGACACAATGTGATGAGGCCATCTTTGAGGCAGCAGTTCCCAAAGATGAGGTTAGGACCTCACTATTTACTCATAAAATCCGGAGACTTAAACATTGAACTGTGATTGTAATATGAATATGTATCTGTTATACTTTAAAACAAATAAACTGTCAAACTTGATTAAAAAAATTCCAAAAATTATATCGATGGCAGATGCTTTACGGTCCCGTTTTAATGTTATAACGGACTTTCTGGAATGATCATATAAACAGTTGTTTTTCTGGGTTGCAAGTTAATGTTAAAGTTTAGAAATTCAGTAAAATCATGTTGATCGGCAACATAAGTTAATAAAAACACTAGAAATGTAATTAAGTCCCAGTTTTGCAAGAAACTTCCCAGTTACAAAACAAACACTAAAATAACATTCTTCATCCTTAAAGGGACATCAGGATAAAGTAAAGTTGGTGTTAGCAGATGAAGCTTTTACATAATATCGCACTGAAGGAATTGTTTTTGTGACAATGTACCCCGAACCTTCTTGGTCAGTAAAGGTTTAATCTTGTATATTTGTGGGAAGTGAAGATGGAACTGAACTGTCTTTAAACAATAACTAAATACCCTAAAATTAAAGCTGCATATCACAATAAATGTTCTATATTACAAAGTACAACCAAAAAGAAAAAGTAATGAAGTAAAAGATTTTCCTTTAAATTAGCTTCCATTTTGATGCATTAGGTTGATACTAATGGCCTGTGCTCTTTTCCTTTTTTTTCCCCACATGCTTTATTACTCACAGGGGGCGTAGAACATGATCAGGGCTGCAGGATGTTCCTCCAGGAAGCTGTCAAAGGACTCATCGGTCAGGTGGAAGACTGGCGAGTCCGTCTCCGACCACTGCACCTCTGGAGTCTTTGGCTGGGGGGGCTGTGGGCTGGAACATGAGGGGAACACAGCATGAAACTGAGACACACGTTTTTATTAAACGGATGTAATACAGCCAGCTTCTATTATGCAGGGGCAAAATACACACACATACACATATGTAAAAAAAAAAAAACTAATCAAACACAGCTGAAGTCTACACTCCACCCAAAATGTCTCAAAACGCACGCATGCACACAAAGACACGGCCCCTCCTAGATGACAGGGCTCAGCTCTGCAGTGCCAAGACTAGACAACATGCTCTCTGAAGAAAAACACACACGAAAAGTATTTCTAAAAGAAACAAATGGATGCTTTTTATGAAACCACGCAGTGAAGCTTTCAGCCAATGCGGCAACATGAGGCGGTTAAACACGCATAAACAAAAGAAGAGCTGAAGCTCTCAAGTGTAGTTCGACCAAGTCATCCATCTGGCGTTCAGTTCCGTCTTCGGTTGTTGGACAATAATTCTGGATCTAAATATTTGGAGTCAAGTTCTGCATTTTTAACTGTTTACTAAACAAGTTCAACAGTTACAAGGAACGTATGAGCAGAAAAATTACAGAGAAACTGCAACTTCTTCATGGTTAGAACTGACAAATACGACTGAACTCCAAGCGTCTTGTGTTCAGATGGCGGCTGCTTCCACTTTAATTATTCTCTAATTAAGCAAGAAAAAGGTCTCGAGGTATTTTCAAGTGTGACATTTGCATTAGACACAGCACAAAGTCAAACAAGCTCTGAAACAGCCCGTAATTAGTCTGCAGAAACAAAGCGAATCCATCAAAGAGAAAACCTGGGAGCTTTAAGCACAAGCAAATATTTTTTTTATATCCAGAGAAAAAGAGATTCACTGAGTGAGCTCAGTTACAGCAAAAGGGCCACAGTATCAGCTGAAGTAAACAACTTTGCAAGATGGTAAAATCTATAAAGTTTGTTGAAAAGAACCTCTTCAGAGAAACCAGCCAAGTTAAGCAGACTTTCCGGGAAGTAGATGTATTGTTTTCTTAAAGTCAAAAACCTGAAAACCTTCACCAGATTTAATGCAGAGAGATCACTGCATGGAAAAATGGCTTCATAAACCTCAGAAAAAGAAAGCAAAGATTAACCTGCATCAACGTTAAGCTTAAGCAAATTTAAAAACATTTCACAAAAGAACTGGAACCCTCTGAAACAGGCATGGTTATGATTCGCATTGATTTATCAAAGAAAGGGTCTGAAACTTTCAGTATGAGGGACGAAAAAGTATGAAAAAAATTTACATAAATAGATAAATACACATAACTTTATAAATGAATAGAGAAATACGTAGAAAAATAAATCAGGGTTTATACAGGAATAAGCAACTCTAATTTAATGCTTTTTAATGCTCTTAGAAATAATTTTAGGGCCATCAACAAGTACCCATGACTGTCATATATACACGGCAAAATCCTTCATCATCTTTACCATCGACAGGATGCAGCCATGTCCTGAATTCCTCGTTCTCCAGCCCAAAGTTAGCATTTCCCCATTCTCTAGCTTCTTCTCCGCCTCAAGCTATTTTTCTGAACATACAACTGTACGATCAACCGGAAGCAGTTCTGCACAAATATATTGCAATATATCTGACGAAATTGTTTTTAGAAACTTTTTTTTTTTTAAATAAAGAATTTTAAATGCCCCAATAATCATGTTTAATGAATTTTAATGCCAATTCAGGGCTTAATTTAAAAAATAATAATTTAATGACTTTTAAAGATTTTAAATGACCCACGGAAACCCTGTAAATACATATATGAATGGAGAAAAGGAGAAAAATCCTAAATAATTAGCCTTTTTAATGACCAAAACATTTATTTAACTATTTAAACACCACAATTCCCCCATCATGGGACAATAAAGGGGTTTTCCATTCTATTCGAGTTATTTATCTATTTATTTTTTAATTGTATATTTTCTCCCATATGTGTATTCATACATTAATTTATTTCTTCCCACATTAATTTTTACGTCTCCACATGTATTTATTTCTTGCTTCGTATGTTAATGAGATGGCTGGTTTAATATTTGTCTTCAGTACGATTGGAAAACTGCTAGAATTTACAGAAGCAGGTGTAAAGACATATACAGTTCAAACAATTTAATTTGGGCAAACATAAAATAACTTGTATCTTAAATTCCTGAAATGCTGAAATCAAATTAAAGAGGGCTGGTTCATATAAGAGAGAATTTTCTTTACTTTTTAGCTGAAATCCTTACTTATTGGTTTATGAACGTCCTGTCATGTGTTTAATCAATCTGTGTTGATCTGGACATGTTCTTCTTATATACAGCTTGTGTGATTAGATGAAGGAAGATCAGTATTTAACTGCATTAGGACTGAGAATACACAAATACTTTGGCCAGGACCTTAACGTAAATTTATCATAATGTAGGTCAAGCTGCCATCAGTTGGAGTCACTCATCCTACAGAAGGGAATTTTCATCAGTGCAGATGGAGTGTCTGCATAGTTTAGCATTAGATTGTCTTTTTTTTGTAAATAGAGCAACTTGTATTAATCAGAAAAGCCTTTACTTACAGTATGATAAGTTTGCTTTCCAGGATATTAAAACAACATTAAATGGCTTTTTTTTATTTGTCTAAAACTTGATGCAGGAAAAACAAAAATCAATAGTTTACAGAAGTTTTTGCCAGTGACCTTGTTAGAGTTAGCTTATCTTGAACCGTTGTTTCTACCTGCATAAGACAATGACTTGTGCAAGTAGGGAAGCAGAGAAAGCAAAAGGGAGAGGGAAGTTAAAAGATAAGACAAAACTGCTGAAACTGATGTTTTGTGAAACTTAATCAAAAGTTGAGAACTGTAACTGGGACAAAAAAACTGAAAATAGAGCTGGGGAACAAAAAAAAAGAACAGATCCTGTGAAGGTTTTTAGTACTGCTTATATAAAAAAAACTCTGCATCTCTACAACAAAACAAAAATCCTTAGAGATGACAAACTACAAATGTGATCAAGTTTTACCAAGGATTAAGAATATTTATAATGATCTCATTTTAAAGGTGAGCATCGGTAAATTAATCTGCAAAGTCCTCAATGTAACGGTGATGGAGACAATTATAGGCTTTGGGTTAAAAAGAGGTGAAGTGATTCTTAACAGATTATGGAAACTTTTTCCAACACATTTCTCATTCCACATGTAGGGAGGTAGAATAGACAGAAGGAGAAGACAAGGTAGGAAATATAGGAAGGAAAGAAGTAGATAAGAAATGGAAAATTGCAATAAAGGAAGCAAGGATTGGAAGAAACTAGATTTATACAGACTACAAAGGACCTCCATAATCAGATCACAAGTCAGAATATCCATATGTAGGATTATCAAATAGTTGAACATGAAAGCTTGACCTGACTTACAGTGTACTGCACCATTTTAAACCAATCTTTATAAACCTAATAGTTATTTTTCCAGGGCTGAAAAGGCCAGCTTGAATGCACCACCTGTCAGACTCACACTGCTTCTCGCTATAGCTGTGAAGCCTTGATTTGTACCTTCTGGTTGCAGCTCTGAAATGTGCTATAGCTTACCCTTCAGACAAAGAAAGGGACTTTTAGGCAGAGATGTTGAGACAAGGTGGCAAAAAAGAGACGAGGGGGAAGCAGGTGCAGATTGATGACAACATGACAAGGTGAGGAGGATTCAAGGCAAGAAAGGTGCGATGAAGATCACACCACAGAAACGAAGGTGATGACTGATAACAAAAGGTTGGGGCAACGTGATACTACAAAGCCTTGAGGAGCTGCCCTCCTCTCTGAGGCTCCAATGCTGGGTTTCATTAATCAGATTGGTAGGATGGAAAACATATGGATATAATGGGCTTATAGCTGGACCCACTCTTAAAAAAAACACAACTAAAAAAAGCACCATACTCACTTCTTCAGCCAGTCTGCTATGTCCTTGGGTGTAGCTCCATAGTTTTCATAGTGATGAAGGAATTTTCCTTTCCTGAAAAATTAGAAGATCTCTATTTAACTTTAAGTCACCAACTGAACAAATTTTACTTGTAATAAATAAATTAAAAATAAGACAAAAAAAAAAAGGAAATGGAGCATCTTTCTGTTGATAAATTAAGTTTGTTACAGCCTTTAAATCTGAAAGCTTGTAAGGATCCTTAGTTGATGGTGATTTCAGCTAAATAACTAACCTAACGATTAGTTTTAAATGAAAAGACTAAAGAAATAACACGCCAACAGGTGGATTCATCTGTTAAGGGGAGCTGCTGGTAGACCTTCAACCTGCAACATTTAATCACCATCCTGTGGTCACAAGGGAGGGAAGAAACTTACCAATGAATGGAGGCAGAATAGGAATGAGAAAATATTTGTAGTAGAAGATTTTTTATTTTTATGTTTTTTAACCAAATTCAAATTCTGACGCCATTGAAAACAAAACTTTCAAGACTGAATTTTAGTTTTTCTTCCCATCTTTCTAAGTGAAACAAGTAATGATTCTGGTAAAGAAACCCAGTATGATGAAGACATCATATTTCCTTTTCACATTTAGTCACATTACAACAACAGACCTTAGTGTATGCTGTAGGTATTTGGGATAAAACAGTTCTGTTTCCTTATTTTTTCATTTCTGTAAAAAAAAAAACGAGTCTAGCATATATCAGCATTTGTCCACCCCCTTTACCGATACCCTTAATTAAAATCCATTTCAACTAACCGCCTGCAGAAATCAGCTAATTACTAAATAGCTCTCATTGCTCTTTTTTATCTCAGTATAAATGCAGCTAATCTGAAAAGGCCTTATTGGTTAGTTGGAGAACATTAGCCAAAAAAGCATAATGAAGTCCAAGTATAACAGCCAGGTTAGAGGGGAACTTGTGCAGGAGTTTAGGGAACATTTATGAAGCAATCTTCCCAATATTAACATCTCACGGAGCACTATTTAGTCCGGCTTAAAAAGCTGGAAAGAGTTCAGTAAAGTGTGAAACCAATCGAATATGCTGTGTGTGGCAGTAAACTAACACAGTCATCTCTATTATAAAACATGGTTATGGCAGCATGATGCTGTGGGGTTGCTTTTGTCCTGTAGGGACAGCCAGGCTGGTCAGAGTTTCTGTAAAGATTGATGGTTGAATATAAAAAAGAAAATCTCATCCCCCAAAAATATACAACAGCTGATAAACGAAAACTGCAGATCAACTTCCCTCCACTTCACAATAATGCTGATTTATGCTGCATGAAGATCACTATTTTAAGTTTACAGATGCTATGTAAAATAAAATAAAATCAAGAACTGACAATAAGGTTGAACTGATTGCTGGTTGGATGGATACAATCCATTTTAATAAAACACAACATCAGTTGTTATGGGATCTCAAAAAAGACCTTTATAGACGTAGTTAATATCCTTTGAAAAGATCTACTTCCCATCTAAGTATCGACTGATCAGCAATCTCCCTAAACTGAGGCTGATAAATCAACCAGCCAATCAAACGGTGAACCCCTGACTTAAAAAAAGTTTTGGCATTACATTTTATCTAATATTTATTTACTTACTTACATTTTATCACTGCTGCACTTTAGAAATGAAAATGTATTAAGAGCTGTACTGAATTAAATTTATTTGTGTATGCACTGTGTACAAAAAGACACTAAAGTCAGTCTAAGTCTAAGCATTGCAGCTGATAAAGTTAGAGAAAATCTGATTACTATATGTTCCTATTTCATGTTGAGTATTTTCTGCATGAGGAAGGGCTATAAGGGGAATAAATTCCTTGCATAGCGCTCCTATTAATAACTATTAGAAGAAAAAAATAAGCCAATGCTTTTTCTCCACCACAAAGTTCCAACATGCCAGTTCTTCAGTGTTCCTAACCTCTGCTGTAAAGATGAAATGTTCATCATAAAGAAAATTAATGTGCTAATATGCTTTTGAGGCATAAAAAATAAGTCTTGAGAGTTTTCAGTGTTCTGCACTGTTTAACTGGTGTGTTTTTTTTAAAGCCAAAACTCTAGTTCCTCATCTTTCTCTAGAACCTGCATAAAAAATAACTAAACATGTGGAAAAAAGAAAAGATCAGATCACAAAACCTTCCAGCTTAAAAAAAGAAAAGGCAAAGATCAAGGTTAAAACCTTTAGTCAGCAGCTCTTATTAAAGAGTTTCTGAGAGCATCAAAAAAAAAGGACTTAACATGATTATTAGTGTCCTTCCCACTGTATTATATTTTGTGTTCAAAGCTTGAAAGTGTATTCAGGGAGCTTTTCTCATCTCATTTCCTCCAGCCACCTGTAATGCCTTTAAATTTAGATTGAAACTGTTTTATTGTCACCAAGTAAAAGAGATTGTGAGATTTGCGACTAAATGTGGGCAGAGGAGCTCGTCCAACTGACGGGTCAGTGTCAGTCCCTGCAGCTCTGCAAGCACAGATGGCGATGATGACTGCAGTCAGAGCTCCTGATATACAGAATAGACATAATTAAAGGTGATACACGATTTTACTCAATGGGATTTGGGGTTTAAAACATGCTTCTAGGTGAACTGATGAATGCAGGAGGAGAGAGCGGCTGCTTGGAATTCAATCAGTGAGATTTATGACCAACTCTATATTCCAAGGTTTTATCTCTACAGCTGTAAAGTACAATAAAACCTTGCAAAACCAAGCTGAGGAAATTTGGATATAAACGCCTGACTGACAGTCTCAGCGGCTTTTCATTGTAAGAGGACAAAGCAAGGATAAAAAGGTTGAACTTTTTTCCCTTTAATATAACTTAGTTGGGCTAAACTCTGGGGAAAAGTGCCGCCTTCTACAGCAGGAGTGAAAACACTAGAAGACCTTGAAAAAGTTCGGCTTGCAGTGAGTGCTACAGTGAGATAACTGAAGGTGTTGATGCTGATTTACCCTGCTGTGATTAGCAGCAGTTTATCAGTGAGGGACTCATTATTGAAGCCAATGGACTCGGATGGTCATTAGCTAGCTTTGCTCAGACACTAATGCACTTCCAGCTAACAGACTGGCACTGGCACGGCTATAAACAAGTGCAAGGGTGTGCACGTGCCTCGGCACACGAATGCATGATAGAGATATGCGGAGATGTACAGGAAGGAGGGAAGAGCACACGCAATTTCTAACCACAGAGGCACTTAATCAGTCCCGGCCTAATTAAAAGGCCAGACTGGAATGAAAGAGTGTTTAATGTGGAAATTGGGATGATAAAGCAGGAGCTGGAGAAATAAGAAACAGAGCACACTGGCATCCTGGTAATCCAACAGTTAGGGAGTATTCAGGATGCACACTGCAATTTCCTATAACCCTAAACTATCACTCTTTGTATGCTTCCTCCTTATTATTCCTTCACTTTAATATCATCTGCACTATGGACTTTTAATTAAGCAAATATAACAAAATACCTTGTATTTTAGTTTTTGTTTTATCTATTTCTCTTCCAAAGGACCTTAACCTTTCTGAATTATTGTGTTTTAAATAAAACTAGGACTCCAACTATCAATTATTTTGTTTATGCATGAATCTGTTGATCATTTCTTTGATTAATTGCTTAATGATCTGAAAGCAAAAAGATTTTATACAGTTAAAGAGTTCTGGACACAAATTATTCACAGACAAAAACATTTAATCTTAAATGCAAAGTCCTTATATACATTTTACAATTTTTCATAATGGTTCTGAGTGATTTACTCTTAATTGAATAATAAATTACTTGATGCTTATTTTAATAATTGAACAAATTAATCCAATTAATTGTTGCAGCCCTAAATAATACACATTTTTTTTTGCATCTAATGTATGGAGTGAGAAAGGGGTCAAAATGTCTGTAAACTTATACATCTTAGTTGAAACTGAAAAAATATAGGTTGATATTGAATGTCCAATTTTTACCTTATCTGAGTAACTAAAAAAGTAAACATAAAATAATAAGAATTAAATATAAATTCTTCCCCTTAGCTTGAAAAAAACTCATAATTTACTTCAGTATTTTAATGAAACTTTTTTCTTTTATTTATTTTTTTCTTTTCTTTACTGCAGTTTTTGATTTTATATTTTCAGATTCAAATCTCTTTCAGTTTCTATTATTTATTTTTTTAGTTTTAAATTCCTTTTTCAGTTTCAGGATTTTTTTTTCACACTTTCGAATCAGTTTTTTTCACATTCAGACTTTGATCCCAATGTGACGGGAGTGGGCGGGGAAATGTGATTGACAGCTTGCAGCAGTACTGGAGCGATCATGGACTGTGGGAACTCCAACTACTTGAGCAAGTAGTTGGAGTTCCCACAGTCCATGAATGCAACATTGAAAGGGACATTTGATCACTGCTGCACTTTAAGAAGTATACATTTTCATTTCACTGCTAAGTAGGGATGGGAATCGGAAACCGGTACCTGTTCAGAACCGGTTTTGTGTGTTCCAATTCCACGGCACCGTTTGGCAGCTTGCTTAACGATTCTCTTAACTGTTTCGGGCAGCACCAGAGCCTAGCGCTGGGCAGCACGACTTACATCACGTTTTTTATGTAAGTTACAAGTTACGCACATGGCATTCAGTAAGCAAGTACAACATGACCACCCAAAAGTCTAGAAAAGCAAAAGCAAGCTTTCTCCATTAGATTTAGATGACTGTGACGAGACAGGTAAAAAAAAAAAAATAAAAAAAATCCTGAAACTGAAAAAGCAATCTGAATCTTAAAAAAAAAAAGAAAGAAAAAAAACTGAAATGGATGGATTTGAATCAGAAAACATAAATAAAAAGTAAAGAAAAGAAAAAGTGTAATTAAAATACTAAACTGGATTTAGATGCAATTCTTATTATTTTATGTTTGCTTTTTTAGTTTCTCTCATTATAAGGTAGAAATTTGAGATTTAGATATCAACTTCTAGTTTTTCAGTTTTAACTAAGATTTAGAAGTTTACAAACATTTTGACCCCTTTCTGACTCCATACTAATGACACTAAACCAGAGCTGTGTCTCCAAAGCTTAACACAGAAATGGTTCAAATTAAATAAATGAAACCTTCTTCCCTGGTCATATCATACCATCTCTCTCTATGGTCCAACCTGATGCTTCAAAACAACACCAAGAACCAAACCATATTATTTGCTCACTACAAAGAGCATCTTTTTTTGACAAAGGGACAAAGTTTCTAAAAATCCACACTTGTTCTGCAGGAAGCAATATTAATACTTGAAGGCTATGTTTGCAGGGTAAAAAAGAAAAAAATGTCTGCCATCTTCATACTGTTTGTTTTTAAGGATTTCTTTCAGAAGCAGCTTCCTCCCTGATGTTCTATAGCCTCAAAACGAAACTAATGAGATGACTCGACTCACTCAAAGTAGCAGAAGGTCGGATAGCCTTTGACGTTGTACTCCTGCTTAAGGCCGTCAAACTCAGCTGGGTGCACATTCATCCCCGCCAGTACCTTAAGAACAAATCACAAAAATGAAAGAAAAGCTTGCCATGAGTTGACAAGGAGGGGATGAGAAGTGACGGCGGAGGAAAGAGGAAAGGACATCAGACATCAAAGCGGGTTAGCCACCATCAGGAAGCTCCAACATAATAAAAGAAAAGTTTTAAAAGGGAACTGCAGTCTGCAAGGGCACTTTAAAAGAAACTTATTTAAGACATTTTCGACTGGAATAGAAGAATAAAATTCTTGAAGCTGTGGCTCAGATGTTGTGGATCAATTGAAGGCTGCCAAGGTTGTTTAAGCACAAGATAAATGTCTAACAGCGATAGAAATTTGTTAACGAGTCAAGGTGATTTTCAAATGGAAATAGTACCTCCATATGTGGCTCCACTTTAGTTTAATCAAGTAAAAAACACTACTGAGTTTTTAAAAAAAGGTAAGTTTTACCTTAAGGCTTAAAAAGTCCAAAAGTACTTAAAAACTGGTGTTGCACCGATACCATTTTTTGGCCCTGATACCGATTACATCTGTTTGACATTGCAGTTCTTCATATATACACACACACATCAGACTACTTGGATGTAAAATAATTGCCATCATGGCTTTGTTAAGCTGCTGCCTACCTTTGTGAAGCAGGAAAAAGACTAATAAAAAGTGAATCCAGTAGAACGTTTTATTGCCTACCTGGAATGGGTGACAATAGTTGAATAAACTTTTAGCTCTCAAAATGGTATCGTTGGTACTTGCCTATACAGATACCACCATTTTAGTGCTGGATCTGGGCCCCGCCCGATACTGGTATCAATACAACACTATTAAAAACCATCTACTTAAATCTGACTTTACAATAATGAACAAATCTACAGAACATCTAAGGAAATATTGCACCAAACTGTACAAAACCTGTACATTTCAAATGATAAACATAACCAACCAGAGATCAAATTCAAATTCAAAACTAACAGTTCTTTAGACATTTAAAGGGAGACTAAGTTAACCCTATCAGGTGCTTACTTAGTCTTAGGTATTATTGGTTGGCATAATTGCAGGCATAGTAGGTGACCGGGCCATTTTTAAGATTGGTTCACATCTTCATCTTCTGTGCCATCACAGCAATTAGGAGAAAACTTAAGATAAACTAATTACTAGATATAAAACACTTCTTTATGTTTTCGATTTTTTCTCTCTCTCTCTTTCAGTTTGACTAAATCTAAAACATTAGATGATGCATGCAGTTTTTCTTCTCCTTTACTAAGGCCAAAATAAGATCACTCACTCACTGTTCACTTCAAAGCAACAAAGATGTCGCTTGCAGTGACAGAAGAACTCTGAGAATCTATCTATGCCACTTCCCTCATAATGCGGGATAATTTGTTTTGTTTTTTCTTCCGAATGTTAGAGATTTATAAACACTAAGCATTAGTCATGAGTCTCTTAGGGGACGTCTGATCAGTGATGTAGAACGTAGATAGATACATCCATAATCTTCACTACGGGGGGGATGGGGGACCTGAGAAGGAAGGGACGAGCTGGTTTAATACGCAGTTTATCTTTATATATCTTTTAAACTGAACCTGGAAGACTTTTGTTTTCAGAGTATTTTGCAAATAAAGATGAAACGGACCTCGGTTTATTTTCTAACTGTACGCATTGTCTTGCAACAATTATTCATTCCCCTTTAAGATAAGACATTCTGTTCTTCTACAATCATAAAGCTCAATTTCTCAAGGTTGTATTTGATATATTCACACAGAAGAGCAAACAAGTGTGGAGTAAAGATGAACAGCTTTTTATAAAATGTTTTGAAAGCGAAACTCTAAAAAAAAGTGCAGCATGCATCTGTATTTGGTTTCCTGAGAATATTGTGTTGAAAACCTCATGCTGCATTTACAGCTGCGGATCTTCTTGGTTTTGTCTCTGGGTCTGATCTTCAAAGATCTCAAATAAGAAGCACTAATTTATACATGCAAATGGTCATGTTACGGCTGATCTACAAAGATTGGTGCACAAATGTTATGCAATGCAAACCCCCTCGGTTTCTTCTACAGGTAGTTCAGAGCGGTTTTAAAAGAAAGACGAGGTTCTAAGCCATGTAGTTGGAAGTTATTCCAGAACATAACAGCTTCTTGTGAGATTTGCCCTGCATGTTGGAAACAGTATTATATACCAGTCTTGTGTTTACATTTGATCACCATGTTTATATCTTATCAATGCTGCACTTAAAAGATGTAAAATGCTTTGAGAGCTGTAGTGAACAAAATTTCTTTTTGTATACACTCTGTGTGTACAAAATGACAATAAATTCCGTCTAAGTAATAACAACAAAAATTATCTAAAAAAATAAGGATTGTTATAATAAACAATACTTAAACAGCACTTTACAGAGGCAGCCTATCTCGAAGTGCTAATGTCATACATAAAAAATGGAATGATAAAATTAGGTGAGGTTCAATGTAAAAATGTAAATTAAAAACATAGGTTATTTTTCTTCATTGACACCCCCTCCCCTGACAAAGGTTTGCATGTCTTAAATCAGGTACCAACGTATAAAGCATTACTTCATTTTTTCTTTTGATTAAATTGCATTAAACCATGCCATTGCATTAATTTGTGTGCAGATGTTTTTCTTTACTATCATCATTTTATTATCGTTACTATTGATGGTGCAAAATGTGTTTTCACGTGCAGGGAATCTCTCTCCATCGTTTGGCTTTGTACCAAAGTCTCCTTTGTGGAAACAATAACCACAGATATTTTTGTGAGTTTTGCACCTGAATTTTAGGAGTACTAAAAAACTGTAGCCTCAGTTGATTTTCAGAGTAAAAAAATTAAAAATAAATCGGTGTTGACGTGTTAAATGTTTATACTTGCATATCCTCCATCCCGGAATTTTTGGTCATTTGAATAAGATCTGTATATTGATGAAGGTAAAACACAAAAAAGGTTTTCACAAACCGCCTGCTGAATTGTAAATGGAAATCACTTTGTAGCTTCTTTGAGAGATCTGCTCTGCTTGTACAGACACGTTTTCACCTTTTTTCAGGCCCCTGTGGTCTAAAATGTTTGCCAACTATTCTTTGCTCTAGGTCAATTATACCGTAAACTCTGTCAACGTACATTTTCAAGCTTTAAAACTGAATTATACACTGGATTAAGGTCTAGAGCAGTGATCCCCAACCAGAGGTATGTGTACCCCTAGTGGTGCGCGAGTGCATTGCAAGGGGTTCATGAATATATATTATTTTTTTTTGGTAGGAAAATAAAATCTTTTTGCTTTGGGATGACCCAATTGAAAAATTAAACAAGCTTTTATCAACCAAACAGTAAGTTTTTCTTATATGTTTGAGTTCACCTTCAGCTGTGACACACATCCAAACCAAGCAGAGGAACAGACTGGATGTAGAGAACAGCCTGGGATCGGCTGTTTTTCACACTGAGCTATCGGAGCTCATCAATGCAGCTCAGGTGTCTTGATGAAAACAAAGTAAAACTATAATTTTTGTTCTGTATTTTGTTACCAATTCATGAAGTTAAAATGTGATTATAAGGGAGTTACTCAGAGGAGCTCCAGTTTTATAAATAAAGGTTTATAATGTGATTTTTTAATTTTTTTTTTATTCCTTACTACCTTCCAGGCAACATAGTTATGTTTTTTTTTAATTGAAGATGGAAAACATAAAATTATCTAAATTAAGTTATCAAATTAAACGATTCGGTAAAAGAGTCTTTATTTCAGTTATTGCACGTTTATCTTTTGGACAGTCATCAATACTTTTGACTGAGGTTGGAACTCATGGTACGGAAAAATGAATGAATGAAAATCGAATCCCATGGAGAATATTTCGAGGAGACTTTAAAAAAACAACAAGACATTCTTCATTTAAGGCTGGCAGGAGAATCTGAACATTTGCATACATAATTAGTCTCTTACTATCTGCAGAAGAAATAAAGAAAGGGGATGGGATTTACGATAATGGAGGACAGGTAGGACACTTACATATTTGCCTTTTGTTTCTGTGGCTGCTTGCTGAAAAACAGGCTGCATTCTCTTGCAAACTCCACACCCTGCAAAAAAAAACAAAAAAACAAAGAACATCACAAATAAAAGATTAATTTACACATTTAGGTTTTCAATCAACTATAAAATTTGTGATTGTAATAATTATTAGATATAAAAAAATATAATGTACAAAAATCCATAACAATATGTTTTAATGCATGGAAAACCCATTGGAAGTCATAAGGGATCATTTCAATGTTTTCTGACTGAATGACTTCCACACCGCCTAATATAATGCATCAATGTGATAGGGGGGGAGATCTCTGTGACATCTTAGATGGCTTAAAACAACAATTGGAAACAATCTGATTAGATGTTTGCCAGTGATTCTGGGGAGAAGCCATCTCTGTGCCGCCATGACCCGTGTAAACATGTGGAGTCTGCTAAACTCTACTGGGATTTTGAAATGTTTGCTTCCTCCTGATGAGATAAAGATTTAAAGGAACAGGACATCCCAGGTGGGATTGGCTAGAAGGCCTGCAGATGTTCTACAATTAAAGTTTTTTTTTCCTTTTATCCAAGATGTCAAATGTGAATTTTTTTCCTGTACCAGGACATCTTATCTTCGCAATAAGTCCTTTGCAGAATTCCTGAAAAGTCTGTTTAGTTTATTGTAGTTTAGTTTAGTTTAGTAGCCACACCCAAATCACACATGTAAGCAGTTGCACAAAAGCTTATAAGATACCAAATAAGAAAAAAGTTTTGCCAAAAATGTGCGTGAAGAAGAAGCTGCAAGAACTCCCAAACCAGGGCTGCAGCAACAGATGGATGCCATTAAGTTTTTGCAGCTAAGGTAAAAAATATCAATTTAAATAAAGGAGTTTTAATTGCTATAATTTGTTATACATGAAGTATTTCAGTGTTATTCGTTTACACACATTGGTTTTCTTTAAGTTTAAAAAAAAAAGGCCTCAATCTGGTGAACTTTGCTTTCTAGAGTTAATGTCCTTGGTCTCATGAACTCTTTGGGATATCAGTAGATTACAATAAAAATCTGGTGGATTTTGCAGTCAAACTGGAATAAGAAAATAATTTTAACTTTCTGCAGAGTAAAAATCTAAAACAAAATGGTAAAAAAAGACACGCTTTACATGATAAAAATCCACCTTTCCTCATGGCCATCTCAGTGTAAAAGGATTCTGGACAGTCTAGTGAGATGGCGTTAAATGGACTGCTCTGAAAGACATTTCTCTGGTTGATATTACTTTACAAAATGTAAAAGGAGAAGAAGCGAAGGGAGAGATAATGCACAGAAATAATTCAAGAGGGATACCAATAATTTTACCAAAAGGAAACTTTTTTAAAAACAATTATTTACTCAGTAAATAAACCAAATTAAAGTTGTTTTTTTAACCTTTAACTGTGAGATTGGATTACTGCAATAAAAGCTGAATTTATTTTGAAGCATCTTCCGGGTGCAATAATAGATATTGCCTGCACTCTAGTATTAAATTTGGTCCCGTGATCTTTGCCTATTTAAACTGCTGAGAGACTCTAGCAATCAGGGCAGAGCTGTGACATCCTGGTGCTATTTTGTCTTCCTTTGTTTCATGCAGTTTTGTGCCTTGAAGCAATCATTTCTGTCTCACCGTGAGCTTTGAACAGTTTTGTTTTTTTCTATAACCTTCTCCAAAAACTGGAGAATCCGGAAAAACAACTAAAAGGTCAATGTTAAAAGCAAAAGAAACATTGCTCTATTCCAAACCCCCTGGCACACCGTCATCCCATCACACTGAACAAAATGAACATCCGCTAATATGAATAACTAATAACAGCAATAGAACGACTCACAGGGAGCATAGAACATCATGAGAACAGGCCTCTCCTCCTTCTTCAGTAGCTTCCTGAAGTCCTTAAAAGAGAAACATAAAGAAGAAACTTAAAGGTCTGCAAATGAAACACATGTAGAAAGAACAGCAGCAGGTTTGCATTGCGAACAAGTTCATGATCACAAGTAGATCAGTGACAGATCGCTGAAAGAAATAAACATTTAATATTTTTTCCAGAAGTGAAAATCAATATGTAAGAGCTCTGTAGTGTAACACTCTTTGGTGTGGAAGTTATCATTAAGGAAAGAGGGCTAGCTAACACCAGAACCAATAAGCAGCTGAAAAGGCTGATTAAAAGGAAGAAGAGATGTGAAAATCTTAAAAAAAAAAAATTACAATCTTAGATGAGTCATCATGCCTTTATATTAGTTCAAGTTACGTTAAAAGAGAGCAACATTTTCGTTAGATAACAGGAAGGCGGCACAGAGTGCAGCCTTAGTAACCTTTCAGAGATTATAAATACTTCTAGACATATTGAATACCCCCTTGCATCTTTTTGGGGAAGATAATTAACTTTATTTAAAAATGTTTTATTTTATTTGATATAAGTTTATTATTAATAAACTTATATCAAACAATTAGCACTTTTCTGCAATCCCGATATTTCGCTGTAGTGTTTTAAATGCATGGTTGGTAAGCTGAAAACTGTTTAGGTAACATTAACCCCTGGTTACTAGTTTACCATGTTGAAGACATCTTTAAATATAAACTTACTTATCATTTTCTTCTCGTTTTAAAATGGCGTTTTATGACCACTTAACTCTTAAACAAAGTGTGACAACATTTGTTCCTTTAAAAATATCTCATTACCAATTAGGGCAGAAAGGATAAAAAAATAATATTTGGAAAGCTTTTATAATATTCTTTTTATTGTTTTTTTTAATCAGAGAGAAAAATGAATTGGCTTCAACCAATTTTGGAAACTGAATAAAATTCTCTACACTGTGGGCTTAAACAGAATAGAAAAAAGACGGGCATAAAAAAAAAACATGAATAAAGCTGATGAAGATTCTCAGTCAACCAGGTCATAGTCTTTCCGTAAAAGTAAAAAAAAAAACAACAACAATCCACTGGACTTGGTTTCTAAGATTTGAAGACATTTCGCTACCTCTCCACGAAGCTTTATCAACTCCAGGAAGAATTGGGAAAGCTTCCTGGAGAGGTAGCGAAACGTCTTCAAATCTTGGAAACCAAGTCCAGTGGATTGTTTTTTTAAAACTTTTACGGAATCACACGAATAAACATCATGTTTGCCATTCAGTCCTCTATTAGACATGTCCACATCACCACATCAACAGCTAAATGAAGTCTTTCAGATTTTGAAGAACATCTGTTAACCTTAACAGAAGCTACGTCTCCTCATCATCGCTTTGATCACCTCAGCAACTTCCAGAACATCACTTCACTTTATTTAAGAAGCAACTGTCAGATTAGCTGGTCATTAATCAGCTTTCACCAAGCTGGATCAACAGTGGATGTGAGGACTCTGAGATTATAGGTAGTGTCTAATAACACTATGAAGATTCTGATGGTATAGCCATCAGATTGGGCAGGTGAAGAGCTGCCTGGCAATGTTTTCATCCTCATAAGGTTAGGACTGAGCAGCTTTTTGAAGACTAACATCCAAGAAATAACTTTTGTGTTGCAGAGGTGAAAGCGGTATCCTGTAGGCTTGAAAAGCATACATCTTCAAAAACTTGAACCACTGCATCGGCTGCTCGGCGGGAGTCTCCTTCTGATCACAGCGACCGCAGATCAGCATTAATGTTCTCAAACTCTTTAACATATGCTGCTTTAAAAAAAAATAAAAGGCTAACTTTAAACTTTGTTAAGGTCATTACTTACTTTCTCTGTTTCGATGTGGACGACATCTTTTGCTTCGGGGTTTTCTTCCCACAGAGGCGGCCCTGATGGGTCCTTCAGGAACGCTACCATAGACTGATAAAAGAGAAGAAAAAAAGAGTCAGAATCAATCCTTCTCTTCAAACCGAGAGCTACGCTACTAACAAAGTCGTGTCATGGACAAAAATGTTACCAGTGCTGATTTATATTTATTTATTTTAAAATTATTTATTTATTTTGATTTATATTTCCATTTTAAATGTGATCAAGGGGATGCTGTGGGTTAAAATGCTTACAGTAGGTATCTATTTGGGAATGTGTGTCTGGTCATAAAGCTGTGATGTTTGCTGTATGTCTAACGAGTCAGGAGGAAATATTCCTGTCAGAAAAACACAGATGTTAAATCTGATTATCTTATCAGCCCCACTATATCATAATGATATAAAATGAGAGGTTGGGTATTTGGAGAAAACCAATAAGTCACAAAAGGCTCAGTTGCTAAAACTTCCTGATATTCTGTGTTGATAAAAACTAAACTTCTGCTTTGAGATCTTATCCGAAAGAGACGCTAAAAGTGTCATATCACGGAATAGGTAAAATAGTTACATATTTCAACAGTAAAATAACAAAAAAAAAAACAGACAAAAACTAAACTTGAGGCAATTATTCATCATTCCCTGTTCTAAAGAGTGTGTCTCGAGGATCTATTCTAGTTGTTTACGATTTATATTAACAATTTAGATTGTTGTGACATTTAAATGCTGATGAACAGTAATTTACAATTATTACTTCATAGCTTCAAAAGCACAGAAGATGTCAGTTTTTGACACTAATCAGTCCTGGTCAATTAAGCTTAAAGAGTCATTACAGAGTTTTCTAATTATACTGCCACCTGTGGCCAAAACAAGAACTGCAGCAATATTAATAGTTAAAAAAAAGCTTTCCCTTTAATTACAGCTGCCAGTCCTTTAGTGTACGCATCTATCAGACTTCGATGGCTAAATAGGACATTTATCCCCAAAAATATTGAGCTATAACTCCAGCTCTATGACACTGGAAGCAGAATGTGGATAGATGGCCACTTCAGGTCTATGATCTCTGACAGGGTCACGCTTAAATAATATGATTTAATATTTGATCGCTTTGTATTTTCTATAATCAGGTAGCTAAAATCTGTTTTACAAGAGGATTTTCTAGAGAATTTGAGCTATGACAGTTAAGGAGTTACTGACAAAGAAGGATCTATATCTTAAATGCAAAAAGCATTTAGTCAACTTTGGCTAATTTACTTCTTTCAGTTGGTTGTTCTTTCAGCCAATAGAATATTCTAGAGTCTGTAAAGTTCACCTCTAAACTAAGCTATTGTTCAATAATAATCAAACAATGTGTGTGAATGCAAAAAAATAAAACATGGGAAGCCAAACCTTAACTGTAGCAGGTCTGTTGTACTCTGTGTGGAATGTCCCATCTCTGGAAAACACACACGGCACCAGAAGTAAGTGGTGAATGATGTATTTGCTTTAGCTGCAAAAGTGACATTACTTCCCAAAATGCGCCGATGTGTGAAGAGGTGTCTGACATCCAGCTGAGTGTCTAGTGACTCACTTGTAATGCAGCAGCTCTGCTCCCTCGTGCTTGGAGCTGGGGTCCACCTTCACTTTCTTACAGAGCTTGCGGCCCTCTGAATCCCTAGAAGATGTCAAAATATAAAACAAAGAAACAACATTGTTTTAAAACAGGTTTAGAAAGTGTTGCATTAAAAACAGAAGCAGTAAGCCAGAAAACGGAGTCCTTTCCACTCAACACCTTAGTGCACTTTCTGCTAGGGGTTTCCAAATCCAATATATGTTGAAAATAGGTCCGATATCAGACAAAAAAATGTAACATTGGAACAGATCAGCCTCCAAAATCTCCGATAATAGAAAACTCAGAGACACTTTCCTTGTATCCACTTTTGTTTAAAGTTTATGTAACTCTTAAAAAAATGGGTCAGCTATACTCATACGTGATGTTTTTCTATCATTCCACATTATGAAATGAGCAATAAAAGTATGTATGATTAATGCTGATATTCTATTAGGTTAATATTGGTATTATTGGAGTTTGCCTCTCTCCTTCCATTGTTCAGGACCTACAAGCTACACCAACGTAGCATCTCTAGACAAACTGCATTACATCAACACACAATCTACAGTGTATATAGTATATAGCTATATACTATATATTGTATATAGATTATTGTATCTTTTATATTGTAGATAGTCACATAGATGCTGTATACTGTTTACTGATGGTAAACCAGGTATTGACCATTCACTGTATGTAAAAGAAACATCTCCCCTTCACTGTATGACATTAACCCTGTATATATTTCTCCTGATTTGACCAAAATTGCTTCTGATCAAGAGCCAGAATAGTATTTAAAAATATCTTGGAAATAATTATGGATTAGTGGTTCTATTTGGAAGCTGCAGCATTTGTATTGTGACATCCTGATAAAAATTCATAATGGGCGTAAAACGCTTGCAACAAATTCCAGCTCTTCAACTAAAATAAAGGCAAGCCTCTCTTTAGAGATCAAGTTTAGTGATTTAGCGATTAAATACTTCAGTGATTGTGGATTGTCGTGGAGAACGCCCCCCCGCTGGCTGTTTTTTTTTCTTAGCCGGGAAAAACTGCAAAGGGTGAACGTGTTTAGGTGTAGCCTGAAGTTTTTTGTACTAACGCTTTTAGTTGCTACAGGCTTGTCCAGGTTAAGGGGCACATTACAAACATTTGTCTCAAATCAAAATTGCTTCCAAACTAATTCATACTCTTTCACAAAATCTGGACTCACGTTTCCCTGACTTGCAAACTCCTCAGGGGGCTCTCACGTTGCATTATGTGGAATGTAGGAGTATGAACCTGTGTCTTAGCAATACCTGATCCTGATGAATGAGGTAACTATTGCTCATCATGACAGGCATGTGAAAAGTGGTTGAGTTTATCTGTGAGTGAGATGGCAGTATTAGAGAAGAAGACAATACAGAAATAGTAAAGCAAAATCAAACTGAATGCTGATAAATGGACATCTAAGTAAAAAATTACCCTAATTCTAAACAAGCAAAAAAAAAAAAAAAGAAAAAAAAAACACAAACAGCGCCAAATTTTAGGTCATCATCAGGACTCCAGATCTTTCTTTTAAGAATTTAGGGAGCTTAAATAATAATAATACATTGGCAAGGCAGCCAACAACCGTGATCTAGTTCCACCGGCTCCTTAAGGGGGAAATGGACAAATTCAAGTCAAGTATTGTTGGAATCTTGGAAAAGGATACTCAAAATTGACCCTACAATTAAGTATTACCTCAACATATCAACCAGATACTAAAGGGTGAAACTAAACAATCATGGCTGCACTGGTTTCAACTGGCATACCCTCCATTTGTTTTTGAAAAACGAGCAAAAGGACAAGATTTTTTCCTTTGTTGGTGAGAAAGATATTTTCCCGTTCCTGCCTACCGGATTCGGTAAAAGTTTGACTAATCTGTTAACTCCGCTAGTTGTAAAACAAATGAATAATGTGTTACAATTAGCTAAAAGTAGGACATCGGGGGGCAGGTGCCACTTAATGACTTATCGAATCAGCTCATAGAATTGAACTGAATGTCCCTCTATGTTGCAAACACTTTCCGCAGGAGCCTTTCCAGATGGAAACTGTGTAGAATTCAAAATGAACTACAGGTATAAATCTGGCTTGAGCCTAGTTAACCCAAAATAACAGTTTAAAAAATTAAATTACATCAAGCTGTTTATTTAAAGAACAGATGGCGTTCCGCAAAATAAATAATTTGGTCTCTAACTGATCCAAAGTACAGATTAACATAAAAGTAATGAGTCTTTCTATAAACTATAAAAGGATGCATTGTTTTGTTGTTATATACAGTATATTTTCTATACTTAATAATGCAGGAGAAGGGATTTAAAATTGAATTGCAGCTGAAGTTGAATTACATTCTACCACATTATATGTGGTAAACAATCACCCACTGCCATTTTAGCAGCTGCTGCTGTGTGAACTCTGAACCTTTAGTGTATATATATATATATATATATATATATATATATATATATCGATTAAAAAAACGTTTCCATCATCAGCATCAAGACATGCGCTGAGGCTTAAATCTAAAAATGGAGTGTAAAAAAAACCCCGCATCAACTCACCTCATGCTTCAAATCACTTCATGCCAGCTATAACATAGCAATGTTAGCAGATATGAAGTACTCTGCTTACTTTAGCAGAACTAAAAATATCTGCTGCAGACCCACTGTAACAGATTTCCAGCATTTACCAAGGTTTGTTTTTCATTAAGATAAAATCTGTGTTACTGTAAATCTAGTACGGAGGTCGTTCAGATAAGGAGCATGTGAACAATGGCCTACAAGCTGACTTGTGATGGCAGATGGCAGCAGTAAGGGCACAACAGGAGCAGATGTAACCCTGACACCTACCCCATTTGGAGATGACGTTAAGTCACCTGATTCAAGATCAGTCTGTGCTTCTAACAGCTTGAAAAAAAACTGCCACTGTGAGAGAAACACTGTGAGGAAGCAATTTGAACTGTACTTAGAGGTGGCATTTTTATATATATAGTTGGTGACCTTGCTCAAGCAGGAGATTGAAACAACATCAATATTGTATAGTTTCACTGCTGCTATTTATCTTTTAGTCCATATAATTGATGAGAATAAAACTTTTGAATAAAAATCTGCAATAGCTATTAAAGATTATTCAAACAATTTTGAGGCCGAAGTGAAAAACTTTTATTTCTACAGTAGCCTTGGGACATCTGGATATTAGATATGAAACCAACACTTTTTGTTGCCTGTAACCAAGAACTGCTGAGTATGGAACATTTTAAAGCTGATACAAAAACCAAATCATTGCAAGATAATAGCCCAAGGTTTTAAACAGATTTTACAAATATCTTCTTGCTTTAGTCTCCACAGTAGAGGATGTCGCAGAGAAACATTACTGGGAGAGGAAAAACATAAAGTATAGTTTGTTATTAGATTGTATTTCGCTTTTCAAACTGACATGGTTAAACATACATTAATAGTGGGCTCAGTTGGGTGAGAATACAAAATGTATCTTCATTGTATACGTATTTTAAGACTTTTGTAAATAGCCAAACTTTGTGTTGGACATTGGTTTGATATATTTAGGATAATGGAGTTGTCACTTTCTCTACACAAACAATCTTAAATATTTTTTAAGCATGTATACTCCGAATTGTGCAACATTTCAGTCACACACCAACACTATGTGGTGAACAGATGTCCCAAATTACTGGAGACAGTCCTCCTTTTGGACCGCCTGTCACCGGCTAAACCTGTCCCTGGAATTGTCCCTGATTTGACTGTTTTATGAATGAGGGGGGAAATGTTGCGTGTAGACTGTTATTACGGTAAAAAAGCGCATGAGCATGTCGCGGGCAGAAGCAGCTGTTACGGTAGCATTTTGCGCTGCTGTTAACATAAGGATGAATAAAAGAGTGCGCCGCTTGTTGGACTGTAATTATCCTTATGGATCTCAGCTGCCATTAAAACAAAGAAGAAAAAGGGCGCACCACTTTTTAAACAGATAAAGTAAAAGCAGAAGTTTGTTATCACATCCCAACACACTTGATGGAGAGCTGCCCTGTGTTATGGTGAGTGTGTTCATCGATTTGTTCATCTTCATGTCCAGTTTAAGAAATATTTAATAAAAAGAAGAAAGACATTTCACAATCTGGTCCAGTGGTTCTCAAGGTTTCAAACAAGGGTTCATCTAAAGATGTTTTAAAACTGATTGGTGACATTGAGTTTATATTTAACAAAGTTAGCTATTATAAGATAGTTTTCTTATGTTTGGTAGTGATTTATGGTCATAGGTGTGCTTTTCTACCCCGCAGTTTGGATACCAGAACATTTCTCATGAAAAACAGGAGTCAGTTACAGGAAAACTCAGACACGATCTGCATGATCAGAAAATTATGGAGTAAGTGACAACTACCTATCTAATGTTCCTTTCTTATGATGTTTTTGCTTCTAGCTCCAAATATTATCCAAAATAAATATTAATTAGCATTTTTAGTATTTAATTAGATTAGATAATGTTTTCCTGGTGTACATTCCGGTTTTGGAAGTGATTTTGATTAATGTCTCTGTTTTAGAATAGTGTAAGAATGAAAGATGAGGAGAGAGAAAAAAGAAAGGAAGATAGATATATATATATATAGATAGATTGTATTTACATTTTGTTTTTTCTTTTCCTCATGTCACTCTCCCCTTAAGGACTGGTTATCCTCCCCGCAGCAGTGTGCCGTAGTGAGTTTGTTGCAAATATTTTTGATTTATGCTAAATATTGAAGTGCGGTCTGTGCTGTTATTCCACGCCAAAATGCAAGAGGCACAATCACGAACTAGCTGTGGGTCAGGATACGGCCTAGGCGGCGAGGAAGTGGGGGGTGTTTGTCCAACAACGGTGGGCGAAAAAGGGTGGGGATCAAGGTGAAAAAAAGTGTCCCAGCGTTGTCACACACCTCGCTCTTCTAGCTGGTCCATCTTCATGAGTTGTTTTCCGCAATGGCGGTCATACAAACAAAACAAGCCAGTAAGGTACCAAACAGGAAATGCGCATGAGTTTGGCAGATGAAGATTTGACCAATCAGAGGCCTTCTGTCTGCAGTCACCTACAATTTGGGAGAGGTGCAGCAGAGTATCTGCGGATACTCTGCGTTCACTGCGATACCTCGGAAAAGACCTAGTTTTTAAGTATAAATCAGCCTTTAGGGGGAGGCAGAGCTCTTTAGGCCCCAAAAATCGGAAAGCCCTGCTAACCACCCTCGACCCCTTAACTCTCACTCCAAACCCAGAGACAATGTTCAAGTTTTCTATAAAAAACAATATCGATTTATTCTTTTTATTAATCTTGAGAAAATACTAACAGTGTTATGAGACATATTCCTGGCTTTTAACAATTTAAACATTAATACACTTGTAAAAATAAATCCTTGCTTCCTAATTTCATCTTGATGAAAAGTACTTTTTTTTTTTTTTATCTATGAGCTGGAAATGTCCCCAGATTAGATTGCAGAAATCTGGTCACCTTACACAACAGGTAATATTACCTACAGTAATAAGTTAATAAGGGGGAAATAGTTCCAGAGTATGGTGAAAACTGTAGAAGTAGCAGCTAGCGCCCTACAACAGGGAGTTAGTTAAAATATTTCCCTGTCTAAGGGCAGTTTAGCTAGTCTGCTGTGAGATAAGCCTTGAAGCGAGAAGAGATTCTGAATAGCGCTGCATCGTGGCGTAAACTACTTATAGGACAGGTGAAGCAGATGTCCCGATCACCAGCCAATCAGGACTGACTCAATGGAATAAATTCCTGTGAGGGGGCGGATCCCATAATGAGACATCAAAACAAATGCTACGAATGAGAACCCCCATCTATAATATGATCATGACAAAACGTACGCCAATGCCTGTTGGAAATTATCCAATTGTTTTGCCTAGAACATTGAAAAGGATACATTTTGAGCACATAGAGGACACAATGACCTGGAAAAGTTTTCTAAAATATTCTGAGCTACACTATTTGAATGAACTATCAGCAGGTACTCCAAAATAATCCAAATCAATCCAACTACTGGATAGAGAAGATTCCTGCTTAACATTAAATGTTGTGTTGTTGCTTTACAAGTGACTCATAGGGAAAGAAAAAGACCACATAATAAGGTTTTTGATTTGCTGTCCAAGTCATTTAGCTAAGCAAAGAAAAACTCAAAAAGCAGGAGCAAAAAAGATACAATGACTCAGTGGCTTATGTTCAGTCTGTGCGACAAAGGCAGTGAATGACACTGCAAGCAGCAAAAGCTTAGGAAAAATGTGCACAGTCATTTCACGTTTATCCTTGGAATAAAAGCAGTTCATGCATCATTGGTCAAAGAGTGTACGGATCAGGAAACCTGTCGATGGTGAGTCGGTTTCTCAGATGTTAGTCACCTTGTGAAAAATCCTTTTCAGCTTTGGTTTGGACAACCCCACATGCTGGCTGGAGATTTAGTTAAAATGACTCAGGGGAAAACGATGAATCCCGAGTTAATAGCTATGGTTCAGGAGTCTGCAACCTTTACAATCTAAAGAGCCATTAATTGAGTATAGTCCAGTTAATTTACACACTTCGAACCAAAAACATTACATGACCTTTTAAAAAAAACATATTTAATAATTCTCTACCACAGTAGATTTTTTCTTTTTAAATAACCACTGTGCCATTTCAAATTTTCTAGTTAACTATCTGAAAAAGAAGAATTACATGTTCAATGGATTTTCCAACTCTATAAAAGATAGAAAATATATATTAGCTATATTTAGAGTGTAGTTATTTTGGAAATTTCAGTCTGGAAAGACTCTTATGAACAGAGATCAGAAAGTGCAGTTCTATATAAGCCGTTAGGTCTAGGTTAGAGACCTGTTAGAAACCCCGGAGTCTGACACTAGTGGTGACATGGAGCGCGAGAATGAGGGGAGCCGTTGGGAGTCCAGTGAGGTGAAGGTGGAGAAGGTTTGAAGGAGGGATGTTGATCAGCAGGAAGTGAGGATGGCCATGTCAGTGACCACCTTATGTCAAGGCAAGGAGTTGCAATAGGCTGGCTCATGATGAGGAGCTAATTTGTAGTTTTTCCTCCACAATGAATTTGCACCACCTTCATCAGTCATTGTACAAAATGCTAAAAGCTCCATTTGTTAGTATATGTATATTACAAAAGCTTAGCTTGCTCTTCATCAACTTTAGCCAGAGTGATGAAGACCTGTCATTGATGGTCTAAAGAACTCTTCGAGGCTCCGAAGTCAAAGTTTGCAGATTCCTCTGGTTGGTTTGCGTACGTTACACATAGGATCTTTTTTAAAAGAGGAACCACTTTATACCACCTTTTTCTAACTATGTTAATATAGAACGTTAGTACAGAAATGCAAATATGGTGAACAAATCATCTTAAATCTAAAGAAGCAGGTGAAATACAGAAATTAGTTCGGGTGGTATAGCGGGATGAGATGCCCGGATATGCTTTTAACGGCTCTCTGGTCCTGTTTAATCAAAGCAAGAGATCTGTGTGAATATTAGACACGTCATCACTAATTCTGTTTTTAGTTTTCTCCATCAGTATCAATGTATGTATAAGCTGGAGAGGGTATGGATGGTTGGTATCCAAACTAATTACTAATGTGTTGCAATACATCACGAAGCACTTTTCAAATGCTTCTAAAATAAGGGGATTAAATCTAGCCGAAATTAGCAAACTGCTGAGGGTGATGCATGCTTTTTTTTTTTTTTTTTCTCCAATCAAATTTAAGACTCCTCTTATTCTAATTACTGGTGCACTTTAGAACGTAAAACCTTTTTATACCAGTAAGAATTATAAAGGGAAAGAAGAAAAAAATCATTTAGAGTAGCAGGCTGTTACATTGAAAACCAGGCTTTTGTTGTTGTTGTTTTTTAGCCCAACGGTGCTTTGACTGACATCTAGGCTTCCTCCCCAGTGCATTACACCGCAAACACTGGTTACACAGAAACTTTTAAAATTGCATTTCAAATATGGCGATACCTGGCCTATTAATAAGCATAAATGCCATAGGAAGAGTGGGCCTCATTCAACATTTGTCTGTAGACTGAGAGCTGAGCAGCAGAAAGAAAGGACGGGTAAAAAGTAAAGCAGTGGGTAATAAATCATAAGGGCTGGAAATGCTTTGGTTGAACTGTTACTGAATTAAAAATAAAATCAAATTATATTAATTCAACGTTATATTAATAAACCTAAATTACGTTTTCAAAGTAACAATTGGCCTAATCAATTATTCAGCAATGTTTGACAGCTGTACTGTTATAGATCAGAGGGTATTTTAAACAGTTATATAAGACTCAGTTAGACTCAATCGTAAACTGAAGGAGTTTTAAACTTGTCGCTTTTGCTTCCTGGCTAAAGTATAGTCAGAGAAATGATAACTTGAATGCAGAGGTATCATTGAGAGATCCTTTGTAAAAATGGATTAATGGTCAAACAAGGCATATTCTCTAAATATTTGAATTAGAAAAAATGGATTCCGGTCTAAAATCCTAAATTGGTTTCACTCTACTCTTCCCACTGCAGCAGCCAAACATCATACATCTTTCTATGTGCTCTTTAGTCTCTTCCAAAATTCCAGAGGAATGAGTTCTCCTTTTCCTTCCTGTATGAGATCATCCATCCCACTGGTGGAACCCAGTTGGCCAACACTCAGGTCGCTGTCATCTGTTCAAAGTGTGTCCTTCTGGCCTCGGTGGCCATCTTCCCTGGCAATGGCAGCGGTTCTCACGCTGTGAGATGCACTCTCTTTTCCTTCTCCCTCTGTCCGCCATGAGCTCTCAGCTGGAGCTTTGATTCAGAGCCAGCCCATTTGAGATGATGGAGAATTATGCCAAAGAGTACAATGCTTTGCAACAGAGCCTGGCAGTGGATCCGCATGTCCTACAGTGATAAACCCGGTTCACTCTAACTCCCCTTGCTGGTATTTGAGCCAGCATAAAACTAACATTCTGGAGTTGGTGGATAGGGGGCAGAGTAAAGAGGCAAAGAGCGAATAAGATAGAAAGTACACACTAAAGATGGACATGCATCACAGAGTGCCACTGCATTAAAACATGGACGCCAGCACCTTTGACAGGTCCTTGAAATTGCTTTGAATTTAGCTCTTTTTTTTTAACCTGATCTTCGATCCCGGATAAGCTTGAGAGAGATTGTGAATGCTGGGTTGAGCTCTGGGTGTCAAAGGGGACTTACTCCCTTCCTCATTGTTTCTGCTGTTATAATACATTCTTTCCTCTCTGCTGAGAAACAAGAGTTTATGGAGTTGATGAGTTGACAGGTTTGAAAAAAAGGAGGTATAAAAAAAGAAGATATGGGAACTGAAGGGCAGAAAGAACAAAAAAAAGCTACAGTCAGATCAGCGGGGAGCAAAGAAAGATGTGCTCAGAGAAAACTATTCTTTTCAGTGTCTGTTGTTTAGCATGCTGCTATTTCTACCACAAAACTGTTTGTAGATTTGCTATTAGTATTCTGCATGTGAGGAGCAGGTGACAATAGCTATCATTTTATTATAACCAGGCTAATTTCTCATTATAAATCTAAAGACAATTTCTACATTTATTTTCCACCCGTTCTTATTGTTTTTACAGGAGTATTTCCCTTGAATCTCCTCAAATAGGTATTCAACTCTCTTTTAAATTTAATTCAGCTGTGGGCGAGTTCACTGCTTTAAAGGGGTCATAGAATGATTATATCGGGTATTAGGTGCTGGTCCTTGAGGTGTCTTAATAGGGTGTGTAACATTGGTTGGTCTGAAAATGGCACATTTGCTGTTCTATGAGCCCTAATGCAAGCCTGGTTAAAAGCCTTGGAATGAAAAGACAGGTATTCTTCTTTTTATGGTATGCTCATGAACATTTAGATGAGCTGTGCACTGATTGGTTGGTTTACAACGAGCGAAGCTGCTGAGCAAAGATGCATCATAGCAACAAGCACTCACTCACTGAAACATCGAAATTGTTGATATGATAGGGTGACCAGACGTCCTCTTTTTGCCGGACATGTCCTACTTTTCATACCTACAAAATGCCTTGAGGGAATTTCTAAATCATCCAGAATTTATGTCGACTACAGTGCAGCAGAACCGAGCTGTCAGCTCCGAGGCTGGCAGTACGGTCGGAACAGCCCCTCGTTTCAGTAAAAGAAGTTTAGCAAATCCTGCTTTGAACTGTCAGAGGTATGAAAGCTGTCTTTGGTAAAATGCTTAGAGCAAATGAACAGCTGAGCATCAAACTTTGCAGGGATCTTCTGATAGACAAAAATAATCCATGCCTGTCCAGTCTTCGGATCCATGGGAAGACTGTGAAAATTTCCCCTTTCTCCGTCCAGCCTGGAACACTATATTTACGCCCGTAGTTCTGGCAAATTTTCAATAGAGAAACTGCCTGCTTTGTATTGCTTGTAGAAATAAACCCAACTGTAGGATAAACAGCTAAACTGGTGTCTTCCATCGACTTCTATTCATGTTCTTGGGGCAATGAACCAGTGGGCTGGTCATTGTGTCAACTTCGTGACGTGACAAAAGTACAGGCCAGAACCAAATAAGGCAACATCCCCGAATTGTCGTCATTTCGGCGCTTCGTCTGGATTCGTCCGTTTAATGGTGGAAGTTTAGAATTGTGACTTTTGCAAAGAAAGGAGGTGTTGAAGAGGATGAACTTTTCTGTATGTCCATTTCACCCACTGAACTATAGTTATTCATCTATGACAATGTAAACTCTCTTTGCATTCTGTGACGCCTTTAATGGCTTCTAGGCGGGTTTGAATCATCCTTTTTATAAACTCAAAACAGTGAAGTTTAATCACAAACTAAGCACAGATTCTTGCAGGCACAGTTAGTGGATTTTGGTGCCTGCATTTAATTTGTTAATAATATCTCTACTAGGGGTTCATAAAATCCACGGTTCGGTTCGGTTCACGGTTTCGTGGTCACGGTTTTCGGTTCGGTTCAGTGTATGTTGATTGTTACACCGAAAAATAAAAAAATGTATGAAAATTATAAAAATTTGTGAAACAAATTTTTTTTAAATAAAATTAATGAAAAAATCCCCCAAAAATTTAATGAATTGTAATTATTTTTAATGATCCGCGGAAACCCTGGATCATTTCTGCATGTTTTGCTGCTTTGAATTTAATCATTTCGCACATGCCCTCGCGCATGAACCGAACGCAAGACACGCGAATCGAACCAAGACAGTCGAACCGAACGGTTCGGACGGTTTTCATAAACCGTTCCATCCCTAATCTCTACTATTACAGTTTTTTTTGTATTTTGTGACCTAGTTTAAGAAACATAAATTCAAATATTATAAATGTAACATTGAAAGAGTAACCAGAGTTTACAAATGAGTGTACATTCAACCAGTTATACATTTAGCATCAAGGTGTGTAAAATCAAAAGAAAGTAAAATTAAAAATGTATGTCAAACTAGCTGTATGTATAATTAATTAATAGACATACAAAATGAGAAAAAATCTGCGCTCTGCTGTATTTACCTTTATATTTATTTATGCTTGAATAAATTATAAACTCAAATTCCATATTTTCGTGTAAGCTGCAGGGATTTATAAAACGCAGAAGGAAAAAATGTATTATTCTGATCGTCCAATTACTTACCCACAGTTGACCCAGGCGATGGTCCCTTGTCCCTTCACTCTTTGGGCAACATCAGACAGCAGTTTTAGATAAGTGTCGCTCGATGTAGCTGTGGACAGGGAATAAAATCATCAGCCTTATTACCAAAACAGTTCAACAGCCCAGAAAAGCAGATTTTAACATTAGGCCAGACAAAGAGGAAACGAGTTGGATTACAGCAGATAGCAAACTTTCGCAATGGCAGAAGGTGAAGAAGAAAGAGTTCACTGGGTTTGGCTTAGAGCGATGATGGGAGAGGATTCTTTCAAACCTTTCAGGGGACAGATCCACATAAGTGGATCAAGTTGCATCCTCTTTCATCATTGTACAATGGAGTAAATGTCCAAAAGATGGGAGGATTACACACAAAAGGCAGAAATGATAAACCGCATCAACCTTTTGGGCAATGAGGATGAAAAGCAGGCCGGTTCATATGAGCTCTACATTTCACAAGCTATATTACAGGATATTCCAATTGTCTTTTATAAATTCAATCAAAACACTCCATGATGGCTAGGGACTTGCTCAGTCTCCTAAATCATAGATAAAATACACCTTAGGTGAACATTTCACTTTAAGGAAATAGAAAACAAACTTTATCAGCCAACACTGGATTATCTCAGACGCTTATCAGCTACGCAAGCAAAGTGAATTCCTCTGAGCAAAGTCAACAAAGAGATATTCTACTCCTTAATACATTTCAACATGTTATACTCCCCCAAAAATCATGTTCATGCATTAATTTTGTTTAATGCATGAACTGAACTACCTGAATGGTCCAAGACTATTTATAGATGCAAAAGGCCCTACTGACCTAACTCAAAGAACACCACTAAGAAAAATCATTTATAACGGGTTTAGGATCATGTGTGCTTTAAGAGGTCAGGAATAAATAGTCAGAAGACCCGGTTAAAACTGCCAAAGAAATTAGAGATACATCAATAAAGCTTTCAATAGATTTTCATCTTGTTCTGAAATGTCTTTTTCAATTGTTGAAGTTTATTTCCAAGATGCATCTTTTCATAAACTATGAACGTATCCCTGTAGCTGTTGATACTTCCACTGCCATGCTTCACAAGTGGGGGTAAACTATAAACAGGTCTACTTGTGGTTTTCTATTAACACTAGCTTGATTATGGAGGTAAATCTGAATCAAAATAAATGTAGCACCCTTGAAGTCGCAGAGAAAAAGACAATAGGAGTTTTATAATTGTAGAATTTTTTTTCCTCTTTCAAAATAATTAAAAAAAAAATTGAATAAAAAAATGAGTAAAAGTTGCTTGAGTTGTACATCAATAATCTCTTGTATTCTCAGTTTTTCTTCGGTAGATAATTGAAAAACATTAAAATCTTGCCACCATTTTTTAAATCACATTTTCCTTTTTCTTTTTTCTTTTTTAGCCCAACGGTGCTTTGAATGACATCTAGGCTTCCTCCCCAGTGCATTACACCACAGACGCTGGTTACACAGAAACTTTGAAAATTGCATTTGACTTATTGTGATACCCTGCCTATTAATGAGCATAAATGCCATAGGAAGAGTGGGCCTCATTCAAAAAACAGTTGTTGTTTTTTTTGGGGGGGGGGCTTTTACAGCACTAGATGTTTGTGTTTTGTTTTTTTGTTTTTTAGTAGAAATAAAGCAGTAGCAGAAATAAAGGACTGGTAAAAAGCAAAGCAGTGGGGAATAAATCACAAGGGCTGGAAATAGGGGAATTGATTTTCACGATTCCATTCCCTTATCGATTCTGTGAGACAATTTGATTCCTTATTGATTCTCGTCACAGTCATCTAAAAATATAATGGAGAAGGCATCTGTTTATGGAAAGAGCATTACTGTACAATAAACTCATCTCCACTTTATCCTTTTTCTCGCTTTCTGAACTTCCTAGCATGTTTCGTTACATCCATTGCAGTAGCTAGAATCATGTAAGAATTCCAGCTACCAGTAGTTCTAATTAAACATGCTAGCAATGAAGGGGTGGATTAACGAGAAAGACAGAAACCCTTAATAACCCCAAAGTAAGGTAGGAAAGGGGTTTATTTCCAGAAATGGCATATGATCTACTAGGAACCACATTAAGCAAAACCAGTCATATAAAACTAGCTACTTACCACCAGAGTTGCCTTCCATGCTGGTCGTAACTTTAGCTTTTGTCCGGAAGGCATCAAAAACACGGCATTCGTTAAAATGTAAGCAATGTTGTGTGCGCAGGTGTTTCTGCATGTTGCATGTATTTCCTCCCGCCACTTTGCAATGATTGCAAAGCGCCTTGTTACAATCTTTCTCTTCCTTAAAATGAAGCCAAACTTTCTATCGCTTTACCCGATGGGACGCCATTTTTTTTGTTTTGGTTTTCTAGACTTACGCCTGGTCACGTCGTACTTGCTTAATGAATGTCATGTGCATAACTGGCATAAAAAACGTGTCGTCAGTCGTGCTGCCCAGCGCTAGGCTCTGGTGCTGCCTGAACCCGTTAAGAGAATCGTTAAGCGAGCTGCCAAACAGTGCCAAAACGGTAAAAATAAAATATATATATTCAAAATTATATCAATAGACCTAAATCACGTTACAAAGTAAAGATTGGCCAAATTAATTATTCAGCAATGTTGACGTACCGTTAAGAATAAGAGGATATTTTAAACCGTATTATAAGACTCAATTGGACTCAATCGTACAATGAAGGAGTTTTAAACTCGTCGCTTCTGCTTCCTGGCTAAAGAACAGTCAGAGAAATGCAGAGGTTCATGCAGTCCCAGAACATATTGACTGAAGACGAAAAAATAATGTGACGAGGTTAAACATAGAAAGATCATAACATGCATGAGTGCATATTGTGATGTTTATAAATGAAAGCATCTGTGTGAAGACACAGCTGCTGCTTCTTCAAAGCCATAGTTCAACATGTTGAAGCCGTCCAGTCAACCTAAACCGGCTTAAAGTGTCATGAATCATGTGTCTCTAATGGCCTGTAGGATATGTTTACTCATTCTTTTTTATTATTTACATTTTTTTAACGAGTAGTGATTTTTAATGTATGTGAACAGAGGAACGATTTGAATTTAAACTCAATGGATGAATTTAGGCTTAAAATTATTCATAAGTTCGGCAGATCTACGTTTTTTTCCCATTCTATGCAGAAAGTGTAGGAAACGAGACAGCTATCTGTTCAGATGTAAAGTAAGAGGAAGGAAGCATAAAATGTAAGTTAGAGGAGGAACAAATTCCCTCAGGGAGTCTACCTTCCACCAGTGCAGCAGGTCAAAAATGAGGCTTTGACAGGGATTAATTATGTCGGCCATCCTTTACACAATATGATTCAATCGTTAGTGTCGCTGTTAGCTGACCGGTCATTTCCTTATTTAAGTAATATCTTTAAATGCTGCA
The DNA here is from genome assembly GCF_000732505.1 of Cyprinodon variegatus. Lineage (NCBI taxonomy): Eukaryota > Metazoa > Chordata > Actinopteri > Cyprinodontiformes > Cyprinodontidae > Cyprinodon > Cyprinodon variegatus. The sequence continues at coordinate 35,863 of NW_015150692.1, forward strand.
GCAAAAACAGATGGTCATGTGGACAATGCTAGAGGTTCTTTGTTGCTGGCATTTGGAAATTGTTATTTCTGGTTTGTGATAAAGGCATCAAAACTAAGAATCCAAAATAAAAAAAATGTAACCATTTCGGGAGAACTGAAAGGTTATAAACTGTTCCGATTGGTTTTCGATGCCCAACCGTTTACATTGTTTTCAAGCTGTGAGGCAGAACTTTCATTTTAAGGTAAAGCTCTGCAGTATCGCTGTCAAATATCAACATACTAGTAAGTCCAACTTTTAACTATACCAGTGATCACCACCATCACAAGAAATCCCAGAGTGAAAAGGAAAGAACGAGCCCATCGCTCTGCAGCCAGAAAGCGTGAACTTGTTCAGAGAACTTGCTTTGCTTGTTCTGTTTACAAAATAGATTTTAGTAGTAAAATTTCAATGTTAGGTTGCTGTTGTGGATTTGAAAACATTTATAGAAACCAAATAAATGGAAAACTATAAAAATCAAATCAAACTGGAAAATAATAAAAAACCGATAACATCTTAAGCGTAAAAAAATGTAAAAATTTTTTACAGTTTGGTTCTGTTTCACTTTACAAAGTAAGCCCCATCAGATCTTTGGCGAGGTCTGAATGAAACTCTGGCTCAGATGAACACTTGAAAACCTGTCCCTTTTCCTCCGTCTAATCTTCATCCAATTCCTTCTAATCTGAATTCTATCAATCAAAAAAGCGTGAAAAAGCATCTACTAAATGGAATTTATCGGCTTGATCCTCATCGTCTTCTGTTGGCCTTTGCTACGTCGTGTCAAACCTAACTTGTGTGTTAATTACCCTAACATACCAAGATAGTGGGTAAAATCCTCTCGCCTTTTTAATCAACCAAATATACCACAAATATTACAAGTTAATTATTTATTTTTTTAAATATATATAGAGGAAATTTTAATCCTTACTTTTCTGGTTGTTTTATGTATGGCTAAATACTCAGGTTATTTGTAATGCTGGATAAAAATTAAACAGTTTTAGCTAGAAGTATAACTCAGTTTCCACAGACTTTTTCAGCCTTCACATTCAGGAGCCAAATGCTGACATGAAGGCGGCAAAAGAAATAAGAAGAAATCAACTCTGAACCAGCCAAATGGGTTTTTCCCTCCATTAATAAAATCTACATCAATAGATTCAGCAGTTTCCTTGGATGCAGAGGGAAAACCTGTGGGCTGAACAAATTGTCATTGATTTAGAGCGGTTATTTCGAACCTGTCTTTGTGTAGAGCACCAGAACATTGGTTCTTGTCCTGAGCAGCTTCTTGAAGTCCTTGTGGTCGCTGACTTTTTCTATGAGAGGAGACACTTTCACAGCCTCCATCAACGACAATGACAGCATCTGGAGAAACATACACAAAACATGCATTTTAGGCACAACACTTACACAACTGGCCGTTAAGGTTTTCTAATCGTTTAAGTGACAAAATGCTTATAACTCAAAAAAAGATTCCTCATCCTCCTTCCCTCATATAGTATAGTAAGTAAAGTAATAACTGTTTATAATATAGTAAAAATAGTTTCCAACTTGTTTTTTCTTAGTTAAGGGGGAAGTTTCCTAACTATTTAAGAGGTTTTTTGTGACTCCCTTCAAAGGTTATATAGTGAGGAAAATAAGTATTTGAACACCCTGCTATTTTGCAAGTTCTTCCACTTAGAAATCATGGAGGAGTCTGAAATTGTCATTGTAGGTGCATGTCCACTCTGATAGGAATAATATTAAAAAAAAAGAAGCCAGAAATCAAAATGTATGTTTTTTTTTTTTTACTATTTATTAGTATGATACAGCTGAGAATAAGTATTTAAACACCTGTCTATCAGCTAGAATTCAGAGCCTCAAAGACATCTTAGTCTGCCTTCATAATAGCTTGGTTCTGACGACCGTTTACACATCAGGCTATCTCGGTTTTGCAACTCCTCGCCTCCTAGTGACGATCTGCGGTATTACTGCCAGTATTGAAGGAGGAAATCAAGCAGTTGGAGGCGGTAATGCACCAAAAGTTGTTTGCCAGCCGCCATAAAACACAAGAAGAAGAAGACGAAGAAGGAGGGAATCAAGCACATCAAAATGGCGGCGACCGTCACATTCAGAAAGTTATCCTTGATATTATTGCTGTACTTCGGTGTTTGCGGAGGGTCAGGCGAAGACGGCAACCTTTCGTGGATGTTTATAGTTTATAGTTGTTCTTCTTCTGTTTTGTGTTGGTTGGCAAGCAACTTCCGGAGGGGCATTACCGCCAACTACTGGAACGGAGTGTGAATGGGGATGTGCAGCCAGACGGAGATGACGGGTTCTGCTCATGTGCTCTTGTTATAAGAGAACCGAGCCAGGGAAAAACCGAGCCGAGCACACCTCTGGAACTGGTCTGAGGTTAGCTCGGTTCGGTTGTGTCTTGCTTGGTTCAGTTCAGTTTGCTTTCCATTTACACACAATAAGTTATCTCAGTTACTGAGCTCGGACCGGTCTTGGAACGGTTTTTCAAGGGTAGGGTAAATGGGGTAATAGTCTACCAGATGCACCTGTTTGAGGGCATTAGCTGCATAAAGACACCAGTCCACCCCATACAATCAGTATTAATCCAGCTACTAACATGGCTAAGACCAAAGAGCTGTCCAAAGACAGTAGAGCCTAAATTGTAAACTTCCACAAGGCTGGAAAGAGCTACAGGGAAATTGCCAAGCAGTTTATTGAAAAAAGGTCCACTGTTGGAGCAATCGTTAGAAAATGGAAGAGCCTAAACATGACTGTCAATCTCCCTCAGACTGGAGCTCCATGCAAGATCTCGCCTCCTTGGGTCTCAATGATCCTAAGAAAGGTGAGAAATCAGCCCAGAACTACAAAGGTGGAGCAGGTCAATGACCTGAACAGAGCTGGGACCACCGTTTCCAAGGTTACTGCTGGTTATACAGTAAGACGTCATGGTTTGAAATCTTTAAAAAAAAAAATCAGTATTAGAAGAACATAAGTAACTCTTTTAAAAAAGGCTGGATGCTGGCTGTAATGATAATGTGCAACAAAATAGGGACTTCAAAAACAGAAGTGCAACATCAGTCTGAACAACTGCTGCGCCTTTGCAATTACCAGCAGTTGAACAAATCGTGTGAAACTTCTAATGTAGGAAACAAAGCCCAAACTGTGTGGCTTGGACTTTAATCAAAGATGACTAAAGAAAAGAAGACTGATTACTCTCCATCCACATAGAGCCATTTCTTTGCATTCTAATCCTCTGTGAGCCTTCACCATTCATTAAAAAGCACCTTATTTCTGCCTACAGGGAAGTAAATTAGACACCAAACATTGTCTGAGCGCTCAGCGGATCCAGTCTGATGAGTGATATCAACCAGAATGAAAACAAGCACCTGTCAGGCTCATTTTCTATTTTAATTTGTAATAAGATCTGAGGTGAGCGAGTGCTGTGTATCTGAAAATAAGTGGATCATTTGCATAAAAGTATATTTGAAAATTAACACAAATCTAAGGGGCTCAGAAAGACAGTGAAGCTGTTTGTTTATCAATGTGCTGCAGCTTTGTTCTAAAGAGAAATGAGTGATGGAAGCTCAGTCCAGCTAATAACAGGTGGTATATTCACCTTATCAGCATGTTATCAGCTCTTCACATACGACACAAAAAAAACATTCAAACAGCATCCGTTAGCTTATTTTTTTACATTCTTTCTGCCTCATTAAAAGCCACTAGTGTCATGTATATCTTAGGCATGAAATGCTATATATAAAACCAAAGCAGCATGAAGCATAAATCTGATTAAGGAAAATTAGACATGATTTCTAAAACATTCTTCCCCCCAAAAATGTTAAACTTTTGGCATGCATTTGTAATTAGCACCTCTTTTATACTTTGTTGTTAATTGTTTTAGTCTGATCTCTGCATCGATTACTGCCTTTTATTCCCTGATCCGAATGTCTATCTGAGTGCCTTAAGCCTCTGCTGGAGATTTCTTCCTCTTAAAGGGGAGATTTTCCTCTCAACTGTCGCTAAAAGCATGCTTAAGGTGAGGGATTGCATTTGAGTCAATGAGTCGATGCAATCAACTAATCTAGTGAACTCTAAAGTGCCTTTAGATGACATATGTTGTGAATTGGCGCTATATAAATAAACTGAATTAAATTGCCTTCGACTATGCAGCTAAGTGTCAAGCAGTCTGCAGCCGCAAGGTAACAGTTTCCTTTCAGATGTGCCGCCTTATTAAGCTCCATTCAACTCTCTCAAGCTTCCCTGATCCTGATTAGTATAACTATTCCTTAGCATGATGCGGCCACTACCATGGTTCACGCTGTTGATGGTGGTTGTAAGCCAATAAGCATTTTGTTTTCTGTACCAACAGCATTTTTTATGTCTACCAAAAAGTTCATATTTCATATCAAAAGACCTTATAGCCATAGTTGCTGAGTTTTCAAAACAGCTTTAGTCCAACTTTAAAACTTTTCATAAGGACCAGATTTACAGAGTGCATAACCAGAAGTTATCCATTTTCCTGCAGAGCTGCTGATCTCATTCCTTAGTGGTGAGTTTAAGGTAGACTTAAGGGCTGGTTATACTCCTGTAGCAGTGTGTCGCAGTGAGCTTGATGCAGAATTCTTAGATTTATGCTCAATTTTGAGCATGATCTGCGCTATACGCTGTGGGTCTAGATACGGCTGAGGCGGTGAGGAAGTGGGGGCGAGTTTGTCCGACAACGGAGGGACATGAGGGCGAAAAAAAGAGGGGATCCAGGTGGAAAAAGGGTCCCAGCATTCTCCCGCACGTTGCTCTTCTAGCGGGTCAAACTTCACGAATTGTTTTCCGCAATTACTGTCATAAAAACAAAAACAAACCGGCCTCCTGTCTGCGGTTAGCAGAGTGTCTGCGGAGGCGGCGGGGACGTCTTTTTGTTCACTGTGACACACACGCAGACGACCTGGTTTCCAAGTATAAATCAGCCTTTAGTCTAACTTTATTGGTATTAAATTTATAAATTTATTGGTCTTGGTATTACTCCTTCAGGGAAATCCTGGTTCCAGTAGTTTATATAGAGTACAAAGAGTTAAAGCAAGATGCCATTAAAGATATATATATATGTCAGACAATATAAAGAGTGTATATAGTACAAAAAAGCATAAAAAGAAAAAAAGGTTACAATGTCCTGGAGTATGTTTCCCTTAGCTATAAAAGGTGAATAGCCATGTTTAAGAAAGTTTGCAGGTGTACCATGCATCATCTTTTTAAAGGTGATGAATTGAGCTCCATGAAATATTTAAAGCAAAACCAATTGCCATCTAGCTTAAAGATTTCCTTTCAACATACTTCTCCTGTGCTGTGTTCCTGGGTCTTCGTGAACCCATTTCACTCGCCATTGTTGTAACTCCAGGGGTTCGATATTTTTTTTAAATAAAGATAATTCTGATGCAAACTAGTTGTGCTGGGTTTTAGCAATGGATGTCAAAGTAAAAGGGGCCTGAACACAAATACGCAGCAAACTTTCCACAGTTCAGACTTCAATAATATGCATCACTGTTTGTTATTTTGCAACACAGAATCTTAATCTGTTAAACAGCAATGAAAGTTCAAGTGGATACTTATATCAGACACTGGGTTGTAGGAACCAGACAGTTCATATTGATAAAAAATGACCCTTGAAACCAGCTTGCTTCAGTGGCAAAGCGACTGCACTGCATCCAGCCATATGGCACCACGGACGGCACACCATTAGTCTTACTAAGTCTAATATGCATTTAGCTGCGGTGTGTTTGTCATCTGTGTGAAATTGATCGAGTAGATATGCCAAAAAAGTAAACATAAGACGTTTCAGGTTGGAATGGGACCCAGGAGGAACACTTAGGAAAGAGAGCAGTCTCGTTAGTGGCTGGCTAGGGACATATTTTCACAGGAGAGCAGTCTATAATTATTAGTCAAGGGCAGAAGGAGCTATTGGAATAAGGTAAAGTTAAAAAAATAAATAAAAGATCATTGTCCAACTTATCCATATCCCATAAGAAATAAGCTTCATTTGGACTTAATTTTACTGTTGAAGAAACATACCTTTCTCTGAAATTTCAGCACAAATGCTTCTTTTAGCAATACTAAAATCCAATGCTATTAATAAAAAATTTATACAAAATAAACACCTTTAATATAAAAAAAGATGTTAACTAATAGCAGCCACAGTCAACCAAGTATTTTCAATGTATAAAAAAATTGAAAGGGGCATAACATTTATGCAAACAATTTGGTGCCACATATAAGAAAAGAACAAATTCTGTCTAAACCATTAAACCGTTTGAAAGATATAGAGTGCAAAATGATTGCAGACAAAGAGAACATAATGCATTATACTTGATAAGACACTCATAGTATGAAATCTTTCTTTTATGAAACAATAAATACTTAAAAGGTTTTTCTTAACTACTTATTTCTGCAGAAATGGCAGATTTTAAATCTTTTTAACCAGACATCGTTTGGTTCCATAAGAAAGATGCTGCACTAAATGTTGCAAGAGTTTTATAGTTTAGCTAGAGTTTATTAATATAACAAAATAAATTAATGTTACAGACAGCATTAAAATAAGCATAATACATTTTCCAATGTGAGAAGCAGAAGAAATAAGTTATTCAATACATCCATCCATTTTCTGCTGCTGCTGCTTTATCCGGGGCCGGGTGGCTGAGGAGGAGAATAGATGCCCGAGCCACCTCAGCTTGCTCCTATGGACGTGGAGGAGCAACGACTCTACTCCAAGCTCCTCCCGGGTAACTAAAGTCCTAATCCAATCTTGAAGGGTGTGGCTAGCCACCCTGCGAAGGAAACTCATTCACGACTTTATCTTTTAGTTATTACCCAGAGCTCATGACCGTACGTGTGGGAACGCAGATTTATCGGTACATTGAGAGCTTTGCCCCCTGACTCAGCTCAATTCAGTCTTTTAAAAATAGTTTTAAGAAAACCTGTCCAATTATGCTACAGTCTGAGTTACAAATGTGTGTAAATATCATGAAACCTTAGTGTCTTTGATCATTTTTATGGTATTGCCACTATTAGATCTAGCTGCCACTGGAAGTGCCACTGCCAGATGCCAAAGTGTCATGGAAATCGGTGGCAGGTTGTCAGGCACCCATTCAGGTGCTATGGAAGAACATGAAAATCACTGTAAGGCTGTCTGGCACCCATTCCGGTAACGTGGCAGGACATGGAAATCAGTGTCAGGCTTTCTGGCACCCGTTCCGCTAACCTGGCAGGACATGCAAATCAGTGGCAGGCTTTCTGGCACCCGTTCCGCTAA
>NW_015150692.1:44183-69765 GCF_000732505.1 Cyprinodon variegatus
TGATGGCTGTGATAAAACAAGTCTTCCACCAGCTGAATGGGGTGTCATCCTCCAATGACAGATGTACAATGATTTAAAAAAAAAAAGCAATGAGGCTGACAGTTTCTCTATTATGCATGGTAAGTGACAGGCAAATTCTGAGGCAGAATTACTGCACTGCTCATGATTTCAAGTAAGGCTTCATCTAATAGCAGCGCATGCACGGATTAATGCAGTGCTTAAATGAATGCATCAGAGGAGAGGATTGGCAGTTACTGTATGCCCTCTTGATATGTGACTTGATTTATAATAGTCATCCCAGACATTTTTTTAAATCGAGGAAACAAATGAATAACTTTAAACCTAATAAGTTTCTTTTTAGTACCTTTAGTATTAAAGTAGATTAGGAGATTATCTTTAAAGCTTGTAAATGAAAACTATCCAATATGTCAAGTGTTCATCTCTTAGGAGGCTCCATGTCTATTCACAGTCTATTCTCAATGAAACATGTTTGTTTTTTAAATGTTTTTTGTAATTACGTATTTTTTTAATTTACAGGTTCCTGGTGTGTATATGCATGCATCAGATAATGAACTCAAGCCTACATTACCGTGTTAACATGCTTTTCAATCCTTCCTGCACATTCTTTTCAAACTAAACTTTGCTTTAAACTGTTGTGTGCTTGGAAAAATATAAATTGTAATGATAAAAAAAAAAAAAAACATGTTTAGCTCTATAACATTTAAATGCACCACTCCAATGTCTAAGAGAAAAAAATTTAATGAGCATTTTTAATGAGAATTTGTACAAAACAACAAAAATGGCGGCAGCAATGCTTGTGGGTCGTTTTTCAGCGAAGGTCAGTGATTTTAAAGTAATTTTCGGTGAAAAATAATTGTTTTTGCGATCATTGCACTTACCCGGTGTGCAAATGCAATAAAATTTGTTCTCTCCCGACAATAAAAAGTATGGGTCAATGGTTAACATCAAGCCCTGTATTGGATTAATTTGTGATTAATTCCTGGAAAATAGCACTTTCCCAATGCTTCCATAGATTTGGGGAACCGTTTCTATAGCCTGGGTGCCATTCCGAACTTAGTCCCGCCCACAAAGTTTGAGGTCGGGAAGTTCGGTCTGGCTCTGCTCCATAGTAGCGTGAGTATTATCGCCCACTGTCAGGCGATCCAATCAAATTGTCAGGGCGGGCTTTATAGGATGATGGACAGATGACCAAGAGTAACGTAATCAACCACGTGACCAATGCGCGCTTGGGTGACAACAATAATGGCTGCCGCTGGAGAGTTTAGGTGAGTAGATTCTGCTATTAGGTCTGTTCTAGAAGATATCGACAGCAAATTAATTTTAAAAGAGGAACAGAGAAACGCGATCAAGTCTCATCTTCTTATTATAGGCATGCAACTGCACGCTTTGATTTTTGTGGACAACAACTATGCCTCGCTTAACATACGTTACGCACTCCGTTGCTCTTATTGGTTGTAGGTCTATCCAATTGAGTGCAGAGGCATTTTTTTTCCTGGTTCGTTCGAAACACGCCCCATAATCACAGCTCTATGGAGCAGTATCAGACTCATATTCTGACTAGAATTGAGTCGGACTACGTCAGGCTACCGTTTCGAGGACTAAAGCCGGGCATACACTGTACAATTTTTTGCCCTTTTCGAGCCGACTTTCCAGTCGAGAGAGAATTTTTCAATCGGGCCAACTCTCAGCCTGCTTGTGCGTCGTCCAGTATTCAGGGGGTAACGAGGGGCGATCAGTCACTCACAACAACCTCCTGATCAGGAATCGTAAGGTCGGGAGAAAATCAAACATGTTTGAAATACAGTCGGCTGTCTTGGGCAAATTGCTCAGAGCGCAAACAATAATTCTTCTTCTTCTTCCTCTCATTGACAGACCATAATAGCAACGTTTGCTCAGCCATGTCTTTGTCCAAATACGTCGTCGCCTTTTCTTTTTAAGGCTTTCAGCACACAGTCCAAGTAGCGCCATCTCACTGCGGAGCGGAGTCTAACGTTGTTTTTAGATGTACAGTGTTAGCAGGTAGATCGCATCACAGCGTCGCGTCACACAGTGTGAGAACAAACATCGTTAGCTGTGAACTCACACTGTATGATGAAAACTTTGTGTCGTAGAGTGTGAGCTGTAGCTGCGTGTGACGATTGAAAAAAAAAAAATCGCAGTGCATGCGCAGCTTAAGGCTTCCATACATGGGTCATAGGCGCTAAGGGTGGAGCTTGTCCACTGGGAAAGACAACCAAATGGACAAGGTTGATAAGTTCAATCTAGGCAATTGGACACGAAGTTTTCTAGAAGACATTTCTCCTCTCATCCTAAAGTCTTCCTTAGTTCTAAGGATTAGTGGACAGAACTGTGATTAATATACTGTAAGTGTGGCAAAGAATTAGGTGGCCAAAAACGTGGCTCGGATCCATCCAACTGGATTGGCCAAGGAGGTCAATCTGGGAGCAGTGGGCTGCCATTACGCAGCGCCCGGGGAGCAGTGTGGGGTTAAGGGTCTGGCTCAGGGACCCAGAGTGTAAGCCGAGGGAGTTATCACCCAGCTGCAGTAAAATACATGTCACAAATTTTCAGACTTTCATTGTAAAGAAATCTTTAACAAAAAAAAAAACATTCAAGACATTGAAATAACTATTCCAAACGTTAATTTTTTAAAGACCTCAGTTGGACTATCGGGCTTTTAAACAGCAAACATCTTAAAAGAAGCTTCAGTGATGGTAAAAGTCCACTTCTTCACATTTTAAGCCCATCATCCATACAAAGAATCATCCTGATGACATTTTAGAGCAGGAAAAAGCTGATTCATCGTCTGGTTTAGCATTACCTCCAGCTGAGATCCATTTCAGTTGATACAAAAACTGTATCCCTTATAAAAGCTTTTTTTTTTCTATTTCACCCTCAGATTTCCATCAAGATTAGATAATAAAAATAATCATAAAAACACATATATCCTATTAGTGTTGCTGCTTAAGATTAAGAAAATAAAGCTGAAACTAAGTTGGTGTCTATTGATGGAGTACATCATGTATTTATCTGATTTTTAGGTCGTCATGGAGTCAACAACATTTGGCTTTCCTGGTCTGTCCTTCCATCTCAACTAGCAGCAGACTGATACAGAAAACCCTCAACCTGTGAGAGGTGTCTCAATAGTGTTGTTTTGGACGTTCTTTGCTTACAGTATCTTTCCTCATCATCCCCACAATGCTTAACACAAAGCTGCAGGTGTAGAGATTGATTGCCGTGAAGCAGATCAATGCTGAAGAGATAAGGAGAGCAGCACAATTTGGTACGACTGTGAAAGCAATTTTTCACATTGTTACCCACGATAGGACATATGGGAATACAAAACAGCCCAGAGAAAAAGCTTTAAAACTAAACCCTAACGCAGCTAATTTAACCTTTGCGGTTTGTTCTAAATAATGGATTATTTTGGAAATTTTCCGCATTGTTCTCACAAATATTTTGACTTGTTCTTTTTACTGTGTCATGGAGTGAAACCTTTGTGGGGAAAAAAAAAAATAATATTTTTCAATGCACTGTAATCTGCTTAAAATTGGCTCGCAATCGGACCTGCTGAGACAAAATGCTAAAGGTCATCCGACAAAAAAGAACCGATTCTCCTCTCAAATCATTCTTTGCTAAAATATCCTTTTTGAACCAAATGAACTATTCCATTCTCAAATGGATCTGCTACAAAAGTAGATCTGCTTTATAGTCAGAATTTATTTCAGGGCCTTTTTAATTAATTAAACCTAATTAAACCTTCTTTCAATTACTAATAGTCCAAAGACTGGTTTACTGCATAGGAATGTTTGGCCAAAGAAAAACTTCTGTTTTCTCCTCCCTCTGTCTTTTCCTCAATTTCTAGCTGACATTTAAAAAAACTGGTTAACATGCATTAAGGAAATATCAATATGGTACATAAATATCAGTCAGATTTTTTTTTATTTCATTATTGAAAATATGATTGTGTTGTTTTCCTTACATGAAAAGTATTTTAAAGGATCCCAGTCACAAACTATGACAGTGAATTTTTGAGCCCGTAAGCTGAATTCTGTTGCATACACGGGCTTTCTGATTAAATTATGGCACCCTGTGTCTTAATACATTTGTGGGTTTTCAACATGGGTCCATGCAGTGCGGTGCAAACATTATTTTTAGGCTTAACAAGGATCCAGTAAACTGCATCAGAACAAATGCTGGTGTATATCGTTTATTCTAACATGAACAAATAGTTTATATTATTTAAAAGGCAACATATAGTAGGTGACAGGGCCCCTTTAATTACCTCCTATTACCAGAAAGCTATTTTTCAGATTATACCGACGCCACTGGAATGCAGTGCAGATGTACCATTAGGTAGACCAATAGGGCTGCAAGTAACAATCATTTTACTAATCAATTAATCTGTTGATTATGTTTTCGATTAATAATTGTATAGTGCAAGGTTCCTTAAAGAAGAGTTTTTAAAGAACTTAAACCAGGTGAAACTAAAACTTTTCTACTTGAGGAGTTCTGGATAGAGCACACTTAAAAGTTTAGAAATTTTTTTTTTTTATCTTAAATCCAAAATGCTTATATATTTTTTTTTTACAATTTTGGTATATCTGCTCTAAGCGTGTTTCTCTGTCACATTAAGACATATTTTAGTCTCAATACTCCAGTAAAGCATTAATTGATTACTAAAGGAGTTGATAATGAATTTCAATAATCAATTAATCACGTTTAAGTCGATTAATTGTTTTAGCCCTAATTACCTACATATATATTACATTGATACTATTTGTGATGCTTTCCAACCAACTTGTAATGATGCACTAATTTTCCACGATCAGCAGCCCAACAGTTAACATGCACTCCCATCCTATAACTCTATACTTCACAGAACTAAAACAAAAAAAAAACAACAAATGTATATGTTCTAGTCAATGATACGATGTCTTACTTTGCCCATAAATTAGCAAAGGGTCGAACAACCGAACTTTTTCTGATGGCTTAAAGGCTGAAAGAGAAGGATTTTTTAAGACAAAAAGAACCAGCTTGATTGGTTCTGACAGGTCCAACCAAATGAAGTGAAATAGGCCCATTTCGATCTGTGACTGATTGAACTGTGAGGATGTAAAACAATAACATGTAGCAGGGCTCTCTGGGGGAATCCCAACAATTATTATTCACTGCCTACAGACTGGTGGTGTAATTCACAGCCACATTGAGATTGAAAACATGGAAATTCCTTTATTGTTTCTCGCAATATCAGTGAGTACGCTTTTAAATCTGCTGAAAATACATTTCCAGGAGTCCAATAAATGTTCATTTTAAATATTAGATTATTCCCCCATCTAGCTCTGCAACTTGGTGTTGATCGAATCCCATGATTAAAACAGTTTGTATATAAGGTAGGATTAATTCCAACTAGAAAGCAATCTTACTAAAAAAAAAAAAAAAAAAAAAAAAAAAAAAAAAGAAAGGTCTGGTACCAGTTAACCTTCATAACTTTCTTACTAAACATTCCATTTCCCATTATCCCCCTTTACAAAATCAGAACTTCTTAAATATTCCTCCCAAAGAAGCGCTAACTAGCAGGAACAAGCAGTGCCTCCAGGCTGTGCAACAACATTCCTCCAGATATGTTGGTTTGATTTACGGGATCTTTTAAGAACAGTTCAGATTAATCAATTCCGGCATTTACCACATGTTTTATGCATGCATTAGAACATTTCTATTTCTATTAATTTCGGCAGCTTGTTCGTTTTTGATGTAACACGTACTTGCTTTTATGGGCATATTTATATGCCTTGTAATTTTTATGAAGCTCACAGTTTTACCTTAAAGGGCATTTTGTGAAGGTCTGTGAAAAGCAGCTTAAAAATCAGTCATTTATTCAAGCATCTATGGAAGTCTTTAGGTAAATGTCTCTTTTTTTTATCATATACACTGAGCAGTGAGTTAATGACAGAAACTTAACATGCATTTGAAGGCGATCTCTGACCTCATCCGTCCAACAAAAAGGTGGTTTTACCTTTGATTGAAAACTACTCCCACTAAACTTTCCCATCATCCCTACCAGTGTCAGTGTCTTTGGTGTCTTTCAGTCTGGCTGTAGAGCTCATCATAGCACTGAAACAGCTCTGGTGAAAGTTGCTAATGATATTCTCATGCCCTCAGATAATGGACTTGTATCTGTACTTGTCCTGTTAGATCTCTTCGCTGCATTTAATACAGTTGATCATAACATTCCTTTAGAAAGACTTAAATATTTTGTAGAAATTAAAGAAACAGAACTAGACTGATTTAAATCTTATCTGATAGATTTCAGTTTGTTCATCTTAATGAAAAATCTTCCTCATGCTCAAGGGTTACCTGTGGAGTACCAATTCTCTTTACTATATAGATTCTCCCAGTCGGTAGAATTATTAGACAGCATGGGATTAAAACATCTTGGTGTTGTTTTTGATCAATACCTGTCATTTAAATCCCATATCAAAAGAGGTTTCTAGAATTTCCTTCTTTCATCTGAGGAATATTGCAAAAATTAGAAATATCCTGTCCATGGTTGATGCTGAGAAACTAGTCCATGCATTTGTTACTTCAAGGCTGGACTATTGTAATTCTTTACTATCAGGAAGTCCACAAACTGTAGTTAAAAGTCTTCAGCTGATCCAAAATGCTGCAGCCAGAGTTCTGATGAAAATTAAAAAGAGAGATCATATCTCTCCTATCCCAGCTTCTCTTCATTGGCTTCCTGTTAAATCCAGAATAGAATTTAAAATCCTCGTTGTCACATATAAAGACTTAAATGGCCAAGCTCCACCTTACATCAGAGATCTGATTGTTCCTTATGTTCCTAACAGAGCACTTAACTCTCAACTAGTGGTTCCTAGAATGTCTAAAAATAGAACAGGAGCCAGATCTTTTAGTTATCAGGCTCCTCTCCTGTGGAACCAACTACCAGTTTTAGTCCATGATGCAGATACCACATCTACTTTTAAGGCTAGGCTTAAAACTTTCCTTTCTGATAAAGCTTATAGTTAGAGTAGCCCTGGTTATCCTGAGCTATCTCTATAGTTATGCTGCTATAGGCTTATATTTCTGGAGAACATAGGGACCCCTTTTTCATCATTCTGCTTCATCCTCTCTCTATTCTCCTACTCTGCTGAATCTGTTAGTTCAATCTCTAACGTTATAGCCTGGGTGCCATTCCGAACTTAGTCCCGCCCACAACGTTTGAGGTTGGGAAGTTCGGTCTGGCATTGCTCAACAGTAGCACGAGTATGCTCGCACAATATCTGGCGGGCCAATCAAATTGTCAGGGCGGGCTTTATACGATGATGGACAGATGATCAACAGTAACATAATCAACCATGTGACCAAAGCGCGCTTGGGCGACAACAACAATGGCTGCCGCTGGAGAGTTGAGGTGTGTAGATTCTGCTATTAGGTCTGTTCTAGAAGATATCGACAGCAAATTAATTTTAAAAGAGGAACAGAGAAACGCGATCAAAGCTCATCTTCTTATTCTAGGCGTGAAACTGCACGCTTTGATTTTTGTTGACAACAACCGTGTCTGGCTTAACATACGTCACGCACTCTGTTGCTCTTATTGGTTGTAGGTCTGTCCAATTGAGTGCAGAAGCATTTTTTTTCCTGGTTCGTTCAAAACACGCCCCATAATCACAGCTCTATGGAGCAGTATCAGACTCATATTCTGACTAGAATTGAGTAGGACTACATCAGGCTACTAACGTTATGCTCTCTCTTCTATTTGCTCATAGTAGCTTTGCCTCATCTGGTCCTGTTTGGCTGTGACAGCATCCTGCACAGAAAAATCAGCTGTGCTGCTGCCATCAACACCTTTGTTTATAGATGTTGAAGATCGGCCTTGTTTTCAGTCCTGTTTCTTTGACTGTGACTGGCTGGATGTGAAGTTTAAAAATTAAATAAAAATAAATACAGATATTTAAATGGAATACTATGAAACATGGAATAAAAGCTGCTGGTACTATACTGTAAAGTGATTTTTCCTTTATATTCCACTCACTTTTAAACTATGTAAAAAATAAAATGTATTGTACAACTTGGTATAAATTTAGGTATTGATGGCAGTCTTTCAATTCAGTTTATTTATATGGCACTAATTCACAACACATCATCTCAAGGCACTTTACAGTTCACCAGATCATACAGTCAGATTGATTCAAAGTTTTCTGAGGAAAACCAGTTTATTGCATCGATTCATTGACTCAAATGCAATCCCTCACACTAAGCATGCTTGTAGCGACAGTGGAGAGGAAAAACTCCCTTTTAACAGGAAGAAACCTCCAGCAGAACCAGGCTCAGTGTGAGCGGCCATTTGCTGAAGCCGACTGGGGTTCAAGGAGACAGAATGTAAAAAAAAAACAAATATTTCCTGTTGCCTGATAATAATCCCCACATCGACTTATGCTGAAATCAACTAAACTGAGAGTCAAATGACTGACTTTCAGTTCCAACAAGCAGTGGAACAGACCTAAAATGACAAACACGCCCAACGCCAAAAGCACACATTAGAAAGATCCGTACATCAATCATCGCTGCATCTCTACTCATACTGTTTGTTTAGTTTTTTTCTGCATAAGCTTTGTGTGACGTGTCCTGCAAAGCCGGATACATAAACCCATTTAGGAGTACAAGCTGCAGATTAAACCACTTTATTGAATAAAACTGGGGGGACACTTAAATAAAGGAGATTTTAAACAATAACATAATAAGAACAGTAGAAAAGTGCATCTGCTTTTACTCATAAGATGCACTGTATTATGATCCACTTCCTCTCCAAATGGCAAAGGCAGGTTGAGCTGACAGAACAGGACACTGGAACAAGGAAGCTTGTGAAAACACAAGGAGTTTTTATAGTCTTTATAGTAATCTGTGAGGGTTGAAACCTGCATGCTTGGTTTAAATATAATTTCCCTTATTAAGTTAATAATTAAAGTAGAAAAAAACTGTTCTGAAACAAGAGTCAGTATGAAACAGGACAGCAACTCTTAGAAAAAACCTTTTTCTCACTAAGGTTCCTCAAATATTTGAGTAAATGTAGCTTATTACTATCCAGCTCTTTTAGATTTTGTTTTTGTTTTGTTTTCACATCAGGTCCCTCAGTATTACCGAGCCAGAGGGGCCAACTGTGCTGCACAACTGTGCTGCAGCCAAGGGCCAAAGTTAGGAACTTTCTGAAGTTTAAACAGAACAAGTGTTTTTTTCTTTAACTAGGTGGAAAATATGAATGGAGAATTCATTCAAAGTTATAGTTGAACTAGTCCCCAGTGGTTCAGCTCTCTGTGACTGTTTTCAATGAACATGAGCAGCTTCAGAGGCTGCAGGTGATAAATCAGAGCCCCACGCAGCCTGCAGAGGCTCTACGGTAACATCCGGGGGAAACAACTTCACTTCAGCCGCTGTCAACTTCACCCCCCGCCGCCGCTGCGAGGACCGAGGCTAGGAGACCGATTCAGGTTCCCTCCCCCCTCCTAACATAACAACACCAGACGCCAAGTCTCTTCCACGCGCGCGGGGATTTAAAGCGACGCTCGTGCAGCTCCGCCGTAACCAAACCGACTCTGGACACACTCACCAGCAGCGCCAGCGCCAACATTTTCGCTTCTCTCATCTCTCTCCTGTAGCGGATCCAGGAGGCCATGATGCCGTTGCCACGTCTGGATACGCAGGCGCATTAGGATTTCCACGGCTTGGAAGTCACGCAAAGCACCCTGGGAAATGAAGTTCTTCTCCGAATTGACAATGGGAGAGAATATTTTTAGAATTTGCCACTTTCCACCTTCAGACAGCCCACCCTCTATGGGGGCATTATTGTTGCAATATTATGAGCAAATGTGTGCAGAGAGTTGTGTGTCTGTTTCTCAATTTGAAATTGTGTGAGATTTTTGTGTGTGTATGAGAATGTGCACACTTTTTCAAATCCCACTGCACATTCTCATACACACACAAATCAAGATACAGATACACATCTCTCTGCAAGCATTTGCAAATAATATTGCATCAATAATGCCCCCATAATAATACCCCCATACCCTGCCCTATTTGGGGCAGGGTAAGGTTCAGTGGTGTCAGAAGTACACACATTTGTTACTTAAGTAGAAGTAAAGATACTGCAGTTTAAAAACACTCTGGTAAAAGTTGAAGTATCAACTTGACTTCTCTTTACTCAAGTAAAAGTGAAAAAGTATGTGCCCAAAAAACTACTTCAAGTATAAAAGTATAAAGTAATGTTAAAAAAAAAAAACAGCCAGATGCCAAAATCAGAAAGCTCAATTTCTCGACTATTTCGAAAAACTCTTTGAGATAGGGCCAAGGATCAGGGAGTTCTTGTTGGTCTCCATCTCCCAATACGCTCTCACCTGTGACCGACCTTTCAGACATTTTAACATCTTTGTCTGAATCCGACATTGTAGCATGAAATAGACATGACATAGACTTCTGAAGATTTCCTTTGGCGTCAGCAGAAATTTGACGAATAGCTAACCAATGAGTGTTTCCGTTATATGACTCATCCAATTACACCAGTTTTCACTACATGTGGATGGCGCCAATGATCTGCATTGGATGGCGCACATGACGTGAAATAAACATTTATAAACATTGAACTGAAGCCAAGAGTAACCAGTATTGATTGTTTTAAAATGTAAGGAATAGAAAGTACAGATACTTGTGTGAAAATGTAATGAGTAGAAGTCAGAACTAGTAAGAAAAATAAGTAATGGAGTAAAGTATAAATACCTAAAAAGTGTACTTAAGTACAGTAACAAAGTATTTGTAGTTTGTTACTTGAAACCTCTGCCACTGACCGACACTCTGGGTCCCTGAGCAAGAACCTTAACCCCACACTGCTCCCTGGGCACTGCACAATGGCAGCCTACTGCTCCCCAAGGGGATGGGTCAAATGCACTGAGTTATTTTGTTGTCTTGTGACAGTGTAATGAAAAAATGTGTAATGAAATGAAAAAATAATAATAATAGTAAGTGTGTGCGACACACAACAAGATTTTGCTTTTTATCACAGTATTGCAACACATTCAGGTATTTAATAAAACTAGTAACAGCCTATAGTTCATATCCTCTACTAATCTGGGACACAATCCCAGAATAATGTAAAAGTGCTTAAACCGTACGTAGCTTTGCATTGTGTAATGGTCGGACTGGAATCAGCTTCTTTTTATTTAAGTCTTTTATCTTGGTTTGATGATACTTTCCCAGCAGAATCATGTATTTGGATATTTGAGCCCCGCTATAATAAAAAAGCAACAACAACAATAGAAAATGACATTCTATGCCCTATCCATGATCTGCCCACAGGCAAAAAGGCTATCAGACCTTAGACCACTGCTTGATGATTTGTAGCAACATCCTGAGGGTCTGTTTTGCTGCTCGGGGATTATGGCCTATTTCATAAACCCATGGAATACTTAAAAAAACATTATCCAAGTTGTTTGACTTAAACTCCAAATAAAAAAAAAACACTGTCAACGCAGAACAATGGTGCAGAACAGATCGTTAAGCAGCAAGCATTGAGCCAATACAAAGGCCATGGCTTTAAGTTATTAATGTTTGGGTTGTGCTCAAAAGTTGAGTCTTTGACTGAAATCAGACTCATTTCAGTAAACTAATCTGTTTCGTATAATAGAAAAGTTACATGAAATCAAATCAGAATGATACCAGCATCTCACTGTTTCATTGAGGATAGGGGTCAGTGCAATTGAATTAAATTATATAATCATCACAAAAGATAAATGAAATGTTGGTGTAACTCAAATTAAAGCAGTGTCTTCAATGAATTGTAGATAATGATGACTGAAGACCGGAAGGATCTCCAGTAGTAGTCTGTCTGTGTGTCATTTTCTTCATCCATCCATCATCTTCAAATTATCTGTGAGGGTCATGCAGGCTGCTGGTGCTTATCTCCAGCAGTCTGTGGGCAACAATGTAAGGCATCACATAGATCTACAACCATTAACACACAACTAAGGGCAATTCAGAGTAATCAATTGACCCATAATAATAATAATAATAATGATAATATATTTCTTTTGTAATGCAGTTTACATTTAAGAAAAATCTCAAAGTGCTACAGGTAAAATCATCAAAGAAAGGTAAGAGCAAAAAAATTAAAACTAAACATTGTCAAGTGCATATGAATAAATGAGGCATTGGCATTATTATAAAAGTTTAACAGTCATTAAGTTCTGCTAAAACAAAATGTTTTTAATCCTTTTTTTAAAAGGCTGGATAATCTGTGGTTCCTTCAAATGATCAGGCAGAGCAGAAGACACGGTGGCCCATGATGCTTAGCTTAGTCTTGGGGAGGAGGAGTGGTTTGAGCTGCAGGATCGTGTTGTAGTGAGAGGGGTGAGCAGTTCCTTCAGGTATAGCGGGTCATTTCCATAGATGCTCTGGTTGCTGAGAGTTGAGACCTTTTATTTAAGCCTTGCAGTAACAGGAAGCAGGTAAAGTGAGTGCAGAATGGGTGTGATGTGCTCGTACGTTCGGATCATCAGAGTCGTTGCAGGACTGTTCTGAACATAATGTAGTTTCTGCAGACTCTTGTTATGGAAGTGCGTTACTGTAGTGCAGCCTGGAGGAAACAAAGGCATGGACCAGTTTTTCTGCATCAGCCAAGGTGAGTGTAAAATTGAGTTTTTAAATATTTCTTAGATGATAGAAGGAGATTTTGCAGAGGTGTTTTTATGGGTTTTAAAGCTGAGTTGTGGATCAAATGTTATACCAAGATTGGTGACTGTTGTGCAGAGAGGAATGTCATGAGATGGTTATACCAATAATGGAGGATGACTGGGCTTGGTGTGATGTGCCAACAAGGATTGCCTCGGTTTTAGTGCTGTTCAACTGACAAAAGTTGTTTCATCCACATCTTTATCTCCTCCAGACAAGCAGTAAGTTTTGAAGATGATGATGCTATAGTTGTGAATCATCAGTGAACAAGTGAAATGAGACTCCATGGTGACCGAGGGAGAGGATGGAAATGATGAATAGGATGGACCCAAGGACTGATCCCTGGGGGAACTTGCAGGTAACTTTGTGTTGCCGGGAACTTATATTGCCAATTGAGATGCACAGATGTCATGGTTTAGGCTTTGGAAAAAAGGTGGAGTACCCAGAGAGAACACACACATGCACATGGAGAAGATACAAACTACATGTAGAAACCCAGGACCTTCTTGCTGCAAGGACACAATGCTACATATTCCACAGTGCAGCCTTTAATTTTCTTATTTTTGTAAATAGATTTGTTTTACAAAATCTTCTCCAGAGGTTCAGAAGAGTTCCCAGAATAGATCTGACCTTCTGTTTTTTTCTTTTTTTTTTCTTTTTTACAGTTGCATGTATGGTTTCCCCCCTTGATGATGAGTGCAGAAATTCTGAACTAAATTCAAAGTAGGGTTTTGAAACCTGATCTCTTATTTCCTTTTCCAACTATATCAGTTTAAAAGATTTCTAAGGGAGACGATACGGGCAATTAAAAATAAAAGGCTTTAAAAATAAAAGGCTTTAAAAATAAAAGGCTTTTAAATTCGGACTTTGATATCATAACTCTGACTACAATATCAGAAGTGTGACTAGTTTTCAATCTAATCTTATAATTGTGACAGAATTCTGATTATTGTTCTAAGAACTAAAACTCACTTTGAACTCTAGTGCCAAAGCCCAGGAATATAACGTTGGTAACATATTTTTACATTCCATCAGAATAATTCTAAGATTGAGGTCTGAGATTAAAGTCAGTCAGAAAGTCCGACTAATGCTGATTTTAATCTCAGAATTCTGACTTTATTCTCAGAATACTGACTTTTATTCTCAGAAATAAAATATTATCCCTTTGATTACTGTATAAATTATTGCAAGTACGGTAGTCAAAATTGGATTACAGTTATTTTCAGATTTAAACCAGAATTCTGATATTAAAGTCAGAATCAGTCAGAATTCCAGGATTAAAGTTTCAATTCTGAGAATAAGGTCAGAACTCTGGGCTCACAGCCAGGCAGGTAATTATTTAAGTGATTTAACAGCTCATGTTGCAGGTTTTAATACAATAAGTCTTTTTACTTCTGTTTTTGAGAAGAACTTTAAAATTATTCAGCTCACTTAATGCTTCCATATTGACTTTAATTCTTCTGACTTTAATTCTGAAATCAGAGGGCCTTGGTGACCTTAATTTAAATTCAAGGAGTGAAAATGCTTGTAAAAAATGTTGCAGCAATAAAAATATCTCAAACTAAATGTTTGCAGCCAGTGGTGTTACAAAGTCATCTAGTTTATCAGCAACACATTAAGAACACATCTAAGAACAACAAAGGGATGAACTGATGACACTGAGCAGTGGAAGCCATTAAAGTGCATTGGTGGACACATGGAAGAAATTAAGATTTTAGAAGTGGGGGGATGCAAGTATTTTGTAATATAACTAACTTCAGCGTGTTTGAAACGGTGGGCCAATCAGGAGCTTGAAGGTGGGTCTAAACTCAGAAGGCGGGCTTCAGCTTGAGCTGCGGTTTTCCGCTTGGTCCTCGTGCTGGATGAATTTGTGTGTACTGTAACATTATTTTTGTCAGTGACATGTGCAGGGGACCAAAATGCAAGTTTGAAAAAGCACAGGGGACATGTCCCCCCCACCAGCAACAAAAATTACATCCATGGGTGGACATAAAGAAATTCATGTAAAAACTATTTGATCAATAAATCTCCAAGTCCCAATTCAAAGGTATAAACAATTGTAGTTCTTAAAAACAAACAAATAAACAAAAAAACTGTTAGGTAAAAAATCTAATTCCACGGAGGTACAACATGGATGTCGGAAAAGTTTTGGTTGATTAAACTTTTTTTTTTTTTTATATTCCCCCTGCAATTATTTCCGCTAATTGAAATGTTTTTAAATACACATTACTATGAATTCAACTCACTGTATTAAACAGATAAATGGAGGCAGAAGATGTCTTTCAGTCATCAATGCACACACTGGTGGTCACAGTTTTATTCCCAAAACCTGTCCAATGCCTGTCCCATCAACGAGGAATCAGAATCAGAATCAGAAATACTTTAATAATCCCATGATTATTAAAGTATTGGATGGAGTCATGTAACATTCCTTACATGACTCCATCTGTAATAGAGTGACTATAGAACCACTTTGATATACAATTTCCTGCAATATATATAATTAGGGGGTTCCCGCTCCATCTCGCCATCAGTTTGGGGGTCCTTGGCCTTGAAAACCTTGAAGACCCCTGCCATAGACTCCTTTAAAAATGTTTATATTCGGTGATCGGGTCTATGAAAATCTCAGACAATAGAAAAGAATAGAATAGAACAGGGTATTTTAGAAAAGCATGCAGGGAACCAAAACGCAAGTTTGAAAAAGCGCAGGGGGACATAACCACACACACAAAAATGCAGAAACTATTTGATCAATAATACTCTAGTCCCAATTCAAAGGTACAAAGTGAAACTTGCAGGGGACCAAAATGCAAGTTTGAAAAAGCGCAGGGGACATGTCATCCCCCCACACCCCAAAATTACATCCATGGGTGGACATAAAAAAAATTAATGCAGAAACGATTTGATCAATAAATACATTTTGGTAAAAAAAAAAATCTAATTCCATAGACCCATTACCAAATGTTTATATTAAGGGTCTATGAAAATCTCACAGAATATAATATAATATAATATAATATAATATAATATAATATAATATAATATAATATAATATAATATAATATAATATAATATAATATTATATAATATAATATAATATTATATTATATAATATTATAGAATATAATAGTTTATTTCGTATCTTAGCTAAGAGAGAGATAACTTGTTTTTGTTGTTAAAGGTGTTCTGATACCAAGAGAGTTAAATTGCCAGGTTACCAGCAGGTAACTCCCACCCCCCCAACAGGGCCAAGCCTTTCCCACAATCCCCGGACGCTCTTATTATCAAGTCTCTTCTGTACAGAAGAATATGCAACAACAACACTCCAGCTCCCAGCGAACAGCCCTGCTAGTGGGACCCATCTATTTCTAGCTTTCTCCCTCCTCCTCCTTTCCCATCTCCTCCCCCCACCCCTCCTCTCCACCCGGTGGTATCGCCCGACCGAGGAGCAGAGAGCGCAGTAGCCGGCTGCAGGTCTGTGGGAGAGGAGCGCCTATAGCTGAGGAAACAACACATCACCTGGCTTTATACTCTGCCTCCGGTTCACACAAGTGCGAGATTATTTATCTTTTTTCTTTTTTTTTTAAACCCCAGACTGGCATTTTCATCTTCCATAGGATTACAATCCACATCAGAGGTAAGGCATAGAGAGAGAAAAATCACTTTTCTTTTGTTTTCTTTTGCAGAAAATATGAAGGATGACGTAAACAAAGCACTTTGGTTGTTTTTGAGCAGTTTTCAGATCGGGTTGTGCGTCATTTCTCCACTCAGATGCTTAAATAATCATATTGTGTTTTTTTTCTTTAAATGAATACAGTAAACAAACTGCTTCAGTGCATTGCACCCACTACCAGTGATGGTCTGGGGACTTTGCAGCGGGGTCCGTCTCTCTCGGGACCATTTTTACCCCCTTACACCTAATAGCCTGCGGTGTTTTTATTTTATTGTATTTTTTTATTATTATTATTATTAATCATAGGGGAAAAAATGTTCCCTTAAAATAATTTGACTACTTTTTTCTGTGTTTTTTTGCTTTAACATTCTGCTTCCTCTATATAAAGGTATTCCTAAAGGGCAGTTTTTTTTTTTACTCCTTACCGGTTTTACTTTCCACTCACGTTTCATCCCAGGATCAGAGGCGCATTTTGTGGGCTGCCTCACTGTGGCTCAAACTTACTTTGTGTTTCCAAAGTCCGCTGAGAATTGCAGTTTAGAAATAAGGTTAAAGAAAAACCAACCAGGTGTATCTTCACGGGGAAAACGCGCATAAAGAATTTCTGCTTTTTATGGCAAAAACCTTAATTTATGGCAAATCCTTTAGAATTAAATCCAAACTGTTGTTTAACTCACACCTACACTGTATTCCTCCCGAATAAAGACTAGTAAATAATATCCTTTTTCTCAGTGACTTTACGTTTTTACATACACATCTTTTTTGTGAATGTTTAAAGGATTCAAAACTTGCTTTTTTTTGCCTGATATCGCTGCAACTGAGCCCAGAAAGTCTGTATTCATGAGCTTGTCACTTAGGATGGATTACTTCTCCCTTTCTCCTTGATGCTGTACAGATTTGTTTAAACTTGAATCCTTAAACGAGGATAATGTCCAACAGAGAGCTCCCTAGACTGTAAATGGTACAAAGAAGACAGGTGTGGAAAAACAAGAACGTAGAAGAAGCTGTCCTTGGAGGCAGTAAAGCTTTTTATCAGAGTTGGATCGTTGGCGCTGTTTTGTAAAAGCCCGACAGAGGGCAGTGTTGAGCAGCTCTATGGAGCACCTTGTCAGGTGAAGTTCACTGGAACAGGAGACCAGGCTGAAAGGATGCAGCCAATTAACAAGAAATGCATTCATTTCATTGTTTTAATGGATTCTCCTATTTAATTCTAAAGTGCTTACATTTCAAGCATCTTTGAAAATGATTTTTTTATGCATTTGGCTTCTAGTCTAGACAGATTTGCTTTACTTGCTGAAAATACAACAATCACTCACCATCACATAAATCCAACAGCTTTTCCCACTCGAATGCTATGTCACTATTTTGCTTATTCTCTTTTATGCATCGTTTTATTGAGATGGAGTTATTTAGTGACAACTTCACAGATGGATGTTGCATTCGTTAGGAGTCAAACAGCTCTAAAATCCCACTGAGCACGGCTGGAGTTTGTTTTGGCCAACTCCTGACAAGTTTGTGCTTGGGATTAACGCACAAAGGCGCCAAAGGGAGGGTTTTGGACTGTGAGGCGATGGCTCCCCTGGAAATTTTCTGGCCACCACAACAACGATCCAGACAGTCTGATATTCATTAATGGGAATTTAAAGCTGGAGAGTGGGCATTTTAATTAATAATTGATATATTTTTTCTTGTATTTCAGTTCTTTGTACTTCATAAAAGGCCACCTTTAAATAAAACATCCAGCAATACACTAAATAGAAAACATCAGGATAATGAAGGGGTTTATAGAAGTTTGTGTGCTGATTGAGATTTGTTTAGATTTGGGTTGATAAGAGTTAAAACGTAGATAAAATTGATTATTCTGATTGATTCATAAAATATAAGGCAAATTAGGAATATATGACAGAATTCAGTGAGTCTGAAATCATTGTTGTCCTCACAGGCTGCTTCTCTGTGTCTTATTTTAACAGATTTTCTCCTAATGTCCATGCTGTGTTCTCAGAAAGGACCTTGAATGCATTCTTTTGTGCAGCTGAGCCGAACAAACCTAAAAATTGTCGAAATTAAAGGGACAAAAAAGAATTGAAAAGGGAAACTTACCATGTCAGATTTTTTTTTGTTGTTTTTTCCAAAGGGGAAAATGTAAAGGGAATTAGATTCAGACTTGCAGCTTTAAATCTGACAATATTAAACAAACTCAATGATAGTTTCTTTTCCATCATTAGTGGCCAACCATTTTGGAAATCTTTCGAAAGCACACTTCTTAACAACAGTGCATCTGCTGTATACGACCACATAGAAGAAAATATTTGGTGGCATGAAATCAATCAATTAATTTCGACTTAGTGACAAATCATAAAATGATTTATACCTCATGCATATTCAGCTATATGGAGTTGGCCTGACTTCAGTTTTTGTTGCTTTGTTCGTTCATCAACACGTGTGGTGGTCCCCCCCCCAACAACTTTTTGATTGATATTCATTTATTCCTACAGGTTTTTGTCTGGCCCACATTCTTGTCCTATGGATGATTACCGCCTTTGTAAGCCGAGGAGCCTCCTTTAGTTCCCCGGTTCTGTCTTTTCAAATGGAAAACAGGTTTTCATCTTTGATGAACTTATGAGGGCCTCTTGACAGGTCCAGGCAGGGAGGGTTAGACCAGCACCCACTCCTACACCGTCCCCTCTCTCAGCCTCACGGACCACTTCTTTGTTTACTTTCACCTTCTTTGCTGTTCCTTTTGTCCCCCGCCGTACAGTGCAGCAGCGTTTTTGTTTTTTTTAGCCCGTATCATGATGTCATCTGTTGGAGGCATGAATAATTCATCTCCATTAACAAATATGATAAGTGTTGAGTAGACGAGGCAGCGGCCTCTTTATCAGAAATTTAATGATCCATTTGTAAACCGTGCCATTTGAATTATTTTTGTTGTCAGGCATGATTTGAGAGAGACAAATGGTTATGAATGTTTAATGCCAGAGGAACTGGATCTGTCCTCTCGTCCGTCTGATATTACCCCTGGAAAAACAAAGGGATGGCATGCTGAGTACGGTCTGACCTCCACTAAGAGTGTGGGTGCTGCTGTGAATCTGTCTGTCTGAGAAGATAACAGACGGATACAGATAAGAAGTATGATTAAGTCTGGTCTAGTGCCATGCTCTTTGTGTAATTTCCTCTCACAGCCTTTATCAACGCCTCTAAAGAACGCAGCGAGGAATCTGATGAAAAAAATAGTGGGTATCTTTCACTTGTTTTCCCATCTAAAGGTGTAGCTTCCCATCGAACTGAAGTGAGTCAGAGAGTAGAAGCAGGCAGCTATTTGGAAACCTTTCATCTATGTCAAAACATCTGTTGCTTCTCAAGTGGACCAGGCTTCAGTTTTCCTTTAGTGGTTAGGGGACAAATCCTCGTGCTGGCTGCGACTTAATGGTTTGTAGAACCACTTCTCAGCACAGTTACAGCTGCTTGATGTTCAGGGGGTCTTCCTACCAGATTTGCTCATTTAGAAACAGACATATTTGCCAGTTCTTTTTAGTATTAAAGCTCAGGCTCAGTCGGATTAGATGCAAAGCATCTGAGGATGGCAGTTTTCTTCTTGCTACTGATTCTAATTGGATTGTCGCTCCTGCTGGGTTTCCAGTCGTTATTCTGTTGAAAGTAGAATCTGTGGAACAGCAGAGGCGTAGCCAGAAATCTTTTATAAGGGTGGCCAGGCAATAACCAATTGCTGAAAGTGGATAGGTGCCAGAACCTCATGGTCAGTCTACACTGTTCTAACAGAAAAATTAATGAGCAAAACATTTGTATTTTCTAAATAAAGACAAACTATATTTTCCTACAGCATTTGCTAATAAATAGACGCATATATTTAAACATCCGGTGTTTCTAAATAAAAGTTATAGTGGATAAAATTCTTATAGTTTTGAGTTCTGGGGAATGAATCTTTTCCATTGTCATTACAAACCTACTTGTATCAATAAACATTCTGCATAAAATTACCATTTTTAAGCAAATATATCTACATAAATTGATTATTTGATAAGTTTTTAATTAAGATTGTTATTTATCTATGATGACTCCTAGATGACTTGCAGAGATACATAATTTTGTCTTTACCCCATATAACACAAAATCTAGTTCTGAAAAGAGCATGAATTCTGTACTTATCATCTTTGATGTTAGTATATTGATTTGTTTAATTAACCACAGAAAATTGAAATGTTTTGAACATTCCCCTTGAGAGTATTACAGTTACCATCACCTGTATTAGAGGAAAATAATGGTATGGGTGGCCACAGGGGTGGCCAGTGATTGGCTAATGGTGGCCATGGACACCCCTGGCCCCCCATCTAGCTCCGCCCCTGTGCAACAGTCGAATGTCTGATATAGATTTTGCTCCAGGATTTCCTTTTCTTTTGTTGAAAACATCCTCCTCATCCTCACTACCATGTCGCAGTGGGAGCGCTGTGTTCAGGGTGATGTAAGCTGTTGGTTTTCTGTGATAAAAAGCCACATTTATGGAAGCTGTAAGGGTTTTCCTGCTGATAGAGATTTTTCAACTTGAGCTGTGGATTTTCCCAGTTCCTTCAGAGTTACAGTGGACAGCTTGGTTGTTTTGTGTGACTTATGCTCTCCTTGCTCAGCTTGCTTCTCTAGGTGGACGGTCAGTGTTTGTTGCCTTGGAAGGCATAAAGCTCTTTCTCTTCTCTAATGGTTGAACAGAGCTCTGTGGGAAGTTCCCAGCTTAGAGTACTGTTTGTTTATCAAAATCTACTTTACAATTCTCTGTAAAGTTTTCCCTGACCTTTCTTTTGTGATATTTTTTTCTGTTTGTCCAAATCCATGACATCTAGCACACCTCTCACTTTGCAAACAATTCCAAACCTGCACCTTTTGTCTTCAGGCATAAATTTACAACTTTTAACAATCAACGTTCAGGAATGTTTAAATTCCAGAAACAAACTTTGTTTTAATCTTTTAACATTAAAACCATATTATAAAAACTGCTAAAGAAAAAAAAAACTGCCTAATATTATTTAGAAAATTATTAAAATCTAGAAATAATCCATAAAGAGTTACAAGAAGCCATTTTTTCCCTAAGAAACAATAGAAAGAGTTCATCTATTTTCTAAATGAATTTTAAAAAGTGCTTTTAGTCTTTGTAATGACTAAGTTAGGTTTAAAATTGGGTGGGATTTATTGAGAAATTAGATTTTCAAATTTGGGAATTGAATTAAATCGTTAACTAGAGCATGCAGACTCTAAACCAGAAGATTTGCTTAAAAAAACAACCCAATCAGAGGAGAAAATAAGCCAAACTGTCTTCTTGCCTGTAAACATGTTCTATTCAGAACTCCTCAAGTTGCATAGTTTATTCAAACAGATCAAATACTTGTTGCACCTTTTTCTAATCTATTATTACCTGTCAAATTATAAAAGCACCAACAAATTAATCATAATCATATATATATAAACACATGAACATTTTTATATGCAATTAAGATGTGAGCACTGGAATAAGATATTTTTCATTTACTTCACTTGATATGATTTAGTGCTTGTTTTTTCTTCTCACACTGAACTGTAATTGTAATATTGGTCAAAGTAAATTCAAATGTATCATTGGAAGGATATAAGGTGTAGTTATTATATCAGTGTTTAACTAAATACTTAAACTCGATATTTGATATTTTTTACCATCAGTAGTCTGCTTCTAATAGAACCAGTTTGTGTGAGGTAAGTTTGTTTATCATATTCTAAAATGATCTGAAGTCATTTAATTCAGTAAATAGTTGAAGCGATGCTCATGTGGTCAATATTATAAAGGTGCAGACAGCAGGAACAGATGATTAAGAGCTAACAATCCACAAATACCTCAGGAAAATAACCAAATGCATTGTGTTGCAGTGAAACATTTGCAGCAGCTGCAGTTTGGTGCTTCCATACTGACTTCCTGTGAATTGTTATACATGTTATTAATAATGGCTTTAGCTTGCATGTTCTCCCTGAGCATGCATGGGTTGTCACTCCAGCTTCCTCTCGAAATTCAAAAACATGACTGTTAGGTTAACTGGCTTCTCTAAAGTCCCCTTAGGCGTGAGTTTGTGCGTGAAAGGTTGTTTGTCCTGTTTGTTGCTGTGTTTCCCTGCGATGGACTGGTGACCTGTCCAGGGTGTACCCCTCCTCTCGCCCGTAGACAGCTGGAGATGGGTGCCAGCAACCCTCGCGACCCCAGCTGGGCTAAAGTGTGATGGAAAATGGAAGGATGGGTGTTATTAATACTCAGTTCTCAGACCTGGACAAGTCTTAGACTCCAGTCGGAGAGTCAAAACCTCAGTTGCCATCTCTATATCAGAGCAAATGCGTGCCAGATTTTTATTAATTTATTTTCTTAAGAGAATGATATATATAAAAAAAAATGCACTATTTTGTGTCGATCCATCCAAAATAATCCCAGTCAAATACATTGAGATCTTGTCTGTCGTTAAAAAAAGTGGAAAAGTTGCGAAAATGTGTGCATTAATCTTTAAATTAGTCTTTTGGAGTAGAACTTATACGGTAATCAGATCAGGAAAACAAGCAAATCAACAAAAATGAAATAAACAGGAAACGTCCTCCCCTTTTTTTTTTCAATGGGAGAGAAGACGCATACATCTATAAAGTAGCTCTGTGTGTTCAGGACCACATCGAAGGGTGTGTTACTCACTCTTATGTAAATATGACACCAGGTCTGAAATCATAGCTTCAGGCACTGTGATTTGAGGCAGCAGCTTTTCACCTCAATATCCGCTGTTTTCCTTACGGCGGGAATGTAGAGCCATGCCGCCTCATCACCTGAAAGTGATTATGTTGTCCCACAGCACTGACACAGATGTCACCATTTCCAATTCACATGTACTCCAAACCCTGATTGAGGTCCTGTACCCGAGCTCCCCTCGTTTTATTGGAAATCAAATCACTCCTCCACTGCTTCTGCAGAAACATCCATATCTGCATATACCTGTACTTTATTTCTCGGCGTTGTGTGGCCAGTTTTGCTGTGAGGAAAGAACTTGCATCTTTGTGCATTGGGAGAGAAAGCGCCTTGGTAATGAACGAACAATTAGAACAGAAAGGCAGCGGTGTGAGCCGAAGTGATGAAATGAATAATCCCAGCTCGTCTGTCTGAGTCCCGTCAGTCTCCCAGGATCTCATTGTTCCTGAATGCAGAGTGCACTCGGCTTGGCCTTCACTCACAGGCCTCCCTCTGTCTGTAACCTGGCCTTTCTCTGCCCTGACACACAACCTCACTGTCTGTGAAATCTGATATCGAAGCAGCGTTCCTGCATTCTGTCTGCAACCGGGCTAATTAACACTAGATCCAACCCAGCAATCTTAATTTGTTGCTTCGACTTTATACCGCTTCTTTTGCTTCCATTTTGCTATTGGTGCGTCCACACAAAGAAAGGGATAGACAGAAGTACAATTCACTTTTTTCGGACATAGAACAACCTTGAGATCCTTTTTATCTTGCAAATTTATGCAACTTTTTTTTCTTTTTATCTTTTTGAGTAAAGAAGATGAAAACTCAAAAGATGTCAGAGTTTGGTTGAAATTCTTGAACATGCTTCTCCATATATCTTTAATTTTAATGTCCAAAGAAGGTAACAACTATTGGGAAAGTTTCCTTTAACTTAAACGGGAACATTTGAGTGATTTATGTCTCATTCTCTCGCTTTTATTCGAGGTGCGTTTATGTGCATTCACGCATGCGTGCATGTCTGAGCAATCCGGCCTTTTTTTTTTCTTTTTTTTTTTCCCCTTTGTGTGCATGCGAAGCGGACGTGAAGGCATGTGCCTTTTTTCCTCCTCTGTTCAACCTTGGCATGGTCTGAGCAGGATGAGAATAAAAGAGGGGCGAGAGGAAAAGAAAGTGCTCCCACAGTTGATTTGCCCATTGTAGGGGAGGAGGCGGGGGCTGCTGGGGGTACACACTGTTTCCATTGATGCTCTGGATGCATAGCTAAAACCCCCAGAAGCTTTAGGAAGGGAACTTATTCAAAGCTTGATGTGACCCGGAGGATTGGGTTGGAAGATGGGTGTTGTGCTCATTGTGGGGACGGTGGGAACATTGTTCTCTTTCCGCTGCTAGAAGACCACTTTACTGCCGGTTTAAGGGAGCTGGATGGCCTTTAAGACAGTCTTTAAGATATTGGAGTGGTCCTATTAATGTAGAAGTCACTGAGAATATTTACGGAACATGAGCATCCATTGAGAATCAAGTAAAAGCTTGATTTTTTTTTATTGATTTTTTTTTTAGGGGAGAATTACTATTTATCAAAACTGTGTATTTCCTGATTAATCAATTTGTCTCATTGGTCGGCTAAGAAATCAAAGAAAAACATCTGAAAGCGAGTGAATGCCAGATTGGTGATGTGATCCCAGAACAGCTTCTTTGGATCTTGGCATTGATTCCAGCAGCCAGGTTGTCCAATACCACTGGTCTGTCATACACCAGAGGTGTTACTTCCAGATCCTGAAACTAATCATATGATGTCATCGGTGAAGTGGCGTGAGCTGTCTTCCATCAGAAGCTAAATAGATAACCAGATGTTGGCATTATGAGTCTGATCAACCTTAGACTGATGATTTATTTAAGATTACAGGAAAAAATTGCTCCCATTTCCCCCTCCTCATTTTTCTCTCTTCCGTCTTTTGTCTTTCACCTTTCAGAGTCAAACCATCTTTTTCTCATCACATCTGTAGCCCCAACCTTATCAATTAAGAGCTGATTGTAGACAGTAAAGTTGTTATGAATTCATTACAATTCCCAGGAAAATGTCTGCTGTTATTACGTTTACTGTATTAGCTTTTTTGCAAAGTTAAAGAATCTAAAGCCAGAGAGCAGTTTTACCGTTTTCTGTGTCAAAATGTAGAACCTTATTGGGGTTTAATATTAGTGCTAAACTCCCTGCAGAGATCTGATGTTAGTGTTACTGATTGGATCAATAGATTTGTTTCCTATGAGGCTTTTGTTGTTTCCCCTGTGATTTAATCTGATATGTAGCTTTTATATATATATATATATATCCCTATAATGCCATATGTATCATATTTGATACATACGGTTTCTGAAATGTTTTGCATCTGACACTTTTTGCATAATTTAATGGTAAAAACTTTGCTCAAAAC
>NW_015150692.1:69775-74524 GCF_000732505.1 Cyprinodon variegatus
ATCTTGACTTATCGCATAGTAATAAATTATTAATATCAAAAATGTATTTCTGTTTTTTCTTTTTACATATTTTGGTAAAAGGGCAAATAAGGAATTCAAACCAAAAAAAAGTAATTTTCTATTTTGTTTTTTTCTTGGATCGGGCTTTAAAGGTATATATATATATATATATATATATATATATATATATATATATATATATATATATATATATATATATATATTAAATACCATTTTAGAGGAAGCAGGGATCTGCATCCTGCAGCCTACAGCTCTGGAGCCACAAGTTGCACTTTGAAGCCTCTAAAGACTCTTATTAGCAGCAAAAAAAGATTGAAGAACCAAGTAATGGTTTTGATAAATCATATTAATTAATGAATACTATTCTTAGAGGGTTTAGCATTTTTTAAAGAACCTTTGAACTGAGTTTTCTCAACAGATTGAAGCAGAAATATGTTTTTTGATCGATATTTCTTGTCATTAGCTTCGAAACATCCATCCATCCATTAATTTTCTGTCACACGTATCCCAAGCAGGGTCACGAGGGGCGCTGGCGCCCATCTCCAGCTGTCTACAGGCGAGAAGCGGGGTACACCCTGGACAGGTCGCCAGTCCATCGCAGAGCTTGGAAACAGTGTTTATATTTCTACATAAAAGTAATGCTTCCTCTTAAAGAAATGTGTAGGTTTGGTCTTTATTTTTATCCTTTAAAGCCTAAACTATGAAACGACTGAAAGAAATTAGATTTTTTTTTAACTATTAAAGATTCTGACAAGAAAAAACCCTAACACTAATATTGAATGATCTAAATGAGATATTTTATTTGTATTATCTATGATACATTTGACATTCTTTGAATTTATGATGGATTGTTTATTCACTATATATATATATATATATATATATATATATATATATATATATATATATATATATATATATATATATATATAGTTGAAGGGTTAATAATATGCAAAAAACAAACTGCTGTTATAAAGAAAAATCAAAAGATTTCCTGTAGCAGCAGAGATTCAACAAAAAGAATAAGTTGTGTTTTGTTTAAAGGTCATGTAATATTTGCGTCTGTAAACGACTTCCATTTAGCCGAGCTCAGAATAAACAGCTTGTTGGATTTGAAAGATTTCAAACCCCTAAACTAAAGTCTGTCCACACAGTAACAGGTGGACAGCCAGTATATTAAAAAAAAAGACTTCTTTAACATCAATAGACTTTAATATACCATATTATTTCTTCAGTAGCATTAGAAAGATCGCTGGTGTCAGACTTTTGTATTGAATCCAGGCTTTAACTTTTTTTGCGAGCTATTTCATATAAAACCTCATCGTGTGGAATAGGGTTTAATTCAACCCCAACATCCCCTGAAATGTTTCTGTCTCTTCTGAAAAGATTCACTCAGTTTGGTATAATAGCTTTGCTGTAAGCCCTTCAAACCAGGATTGGATGCAGATACACTTGAAACTCGTGGGACACTTATCCGTTTATGAATTCATCCTCTGAAAAGAAGAAGAACGACCTTAAAATAGGCTTTATGCATCAGCCTATTATACAGCATTTGTACATTATGTTTGTTATTGCACCAGTGCAAGAGGTATTGAAGGCCGTTGGAAATAAGCACACCATAGTTCCTGATGCACTTACCTGAAGTTTCATCAGCTTTGGTCTTGTCTCTGTCAGATTGTGATTAGCTGATTCTGGTGGCATAGCTGGCTCATTAGAGAGCACAGCACATGCATCTCTGCCGGTCAGCAATCTGGTGTTGGTGAATGGGGCTGTTTGTTTAAATGTCTGTGTTTGCAGCTGTGTATGTGTGTGGTTTTGTTTGCTTTTTCTTTTATTAATAGGCTTGGTTAGCAGCGGTTAGTGGGAACAGCCAGATGGTCTCTCCGTTCCTGTGGCATGTTTAATTGGACAGCCGCACGTCAAGGCTGTGATTTGTAGCGTTTTCTTAATGATTTTACACTTAAAATATGATTCTGGGCAGGCGTCCCGAATCTAGATTTTGGTTTAAAAGATGTACGGGTAGCAGATGATCAATGGTCAGTTTAAGTACTCAAGATTTACTTCTGTTTGCATTCCATTCCTGTTTATTAAAAAGCTTTAAAATCTTTCCACTCAAGATAAAGTGATGATGAACTTTAACTAAAGCCTTCCAAAGAAGGAATCAATCAAAACCGGACTGTATAACTACAGAACACCTCTTATGGTGAAATGATTGCTGTATATTCCTTTGTTCTTCCTCCTCTCTTTCTCATCTGTCCCTCCATCTCTCTGTAACCTTTAGCGTTTTGGGCAATGACCTCTGCCTAAACTTTACATTAGCAGGAATGATGCAGGTTAATAAAACCTGGAACAAATATTGCACTCCACACAGTCCGAGGTATGAATATTACATACACTGATATTGCATTGGGGATTTCCAGTTATTTATTTTCAATTGTTTGTTTTTTAAATTGTTATTTCCAATTGGTGTGCAGCTCTATTTAAATAGATATGATTTATGTGCTCTTATAACAGATATTTACTCTCATTGGTTGTGAACTTATCAGAGATATTTTATTCACAAAGAAGTCAATTTTTTTTAATAAGTGTATTTTCCAATGATTTTATCCGGAAAGAAAGACAATCTGCCAGTGAAATAAGATGGTTTATTTTTAAAATGATAAAAAAACTTAGTGAAATTAGTATTTTAAGGGCGAAAATACTCATTGCATTAGTAGATCATCATATTTAGCTGCTAAAATTAGGAGCAAATCCATGTATTTTAAGAGATCTTTACCTATTTTTAGATCAGCTGTTGCCATTTTTAGCTAAAACTTAAAACTAGAGCTGAAATAATAAAATAATTGAAATAATGGTCAACTAATTTAGTAATCGATTAATCGTTAACTGGAGTATAGAGACTCTAACACCGCCTTTAGCTGACAGAGCGACCCTCTTAAAGCAGTAATTATGCCAAGATTGTAAAAAATGTATAAACATTTTGCATTTAAGATAAGATAATATTTTTCGTCTGTCAACATGCTCTATCCAGAACCTCAAATGGAAAAATTCT
Organism: Cyprinodon variegatus; assembly: GCF_000732505.1. NCBI lineage: Eukaryota > Metazoa > Chordata > Actinopteri > Cyprinodontiformes > Cyprinodontidae > Cyprinodon > Cyprinodon variegatus. Next base: position 72,849 of record NW_015150692.1, read on the forward strand.
AGTTTCACCTGGTTTAAGTTAGTAAAAATCTTCTTTAAGGAACCTTTTCCTATCCGATTATTAGTCGATTCATTGAAAAATAATCGGCAGATTAATCGATTTGCAAAAGAATCGTTAGTTGCAGCCCTTCTCAAAACCTTTTAAAAACCAGATAGATCCATATGTAACGTCTACAGTTTTAAAGCAGTGCTTTTACTCTGTAACATTGGTTGTCATTGTCTTCTAATATCCTCCTTTTTTCCCTCTGTGTATCTTTGAAATGATCAACCTTGCATCTCAAGGTGTGCAAGTTGTACATAATTACATCTCTCGGTTTTCACGCTGTTTTCACAAGAACTATTTATGATCTCATGTTGACTGCTGTGCTTGCTTCCTGTGAGTGTTTGCACTCAGCAGCCTGTAACGAGGATTGCTCTTTTGTAAATAAGCATGTTGCCTAAAACTCAGCCTAATTCAGAGGATTGATTGGGTTACATGTTACCATCTCTTTATTAAAAAGCCTTAACTCAACACTGTGCCTCTTTGCAGTTATTTGTGTATTTTTTTCCCATTGAGTACTGCTTAGCTGTTATTAATAAAAAGAACAATAGTATAAAATTGATGCATAGGGTTGAGGCAGCGCAGTGAAGTCAACACAGGTTTCGGAGGTCGGAATTACAGCAGAATGACAAGCTAGAGTCAAATAGAGAGGAGGGGGATTAGAGCAGCTTTAATTCAGAATTTATACAGAGATTTAACAGAGAGACACAGAGAAGAGAGGTGGAGCTGTAAGCGAGTAAGACACAATAACAAAGGGAAGGTGACCAAACTGCCTTAGCTGCAGAGGTTGGACTGTCATGTGTCCTGTGTCAGAATCAGGGATACGATGTGAAGTAACTAGGGCTGAAACAATTTATCGGATTAATCCTGATTAATGGATTATTGAAAAAAAAGAATCAACTAATTTAGTAATCGATTAATCATTAACTGGAGTATAGACACTGTAAAACATGACTTTAGGTGAGCTCACTCACTTAGAACTGTAGTTAATTCAAAATTGTAAAAAAAAAAAAAAAAAAAAGTATAAATGTTTTGCATGTTTTAAGACAAAATTTTTTTTCTACTTTCAATATGGTCTATCCAGAACTCCTCAAGAGGGAAAGTTTTAGTTTTACCCAGTTTATTTGGTTAAAAATCTATTTTAAGGAACCTTTGGCTATCTGATTATTGATCAAAAGGTAATTGACTGATTAATTGGAGGCAATTGCAAAATAATCGTTAGTTGCAGACCTAGAAGAAACATACCGGCTTTGTCTGTGTTTAAAAAAGACACTTTGAGCATTTACAGTCTTCATTATAATTTTAAATGCTATGCATTTTTCTTCCTAAATATTCATTTTCTTATTAATAACCAGGCAGTAGTTTTTTCCTCTCTAAGGGTTGATGTTTTTTTTTTTTTTTGTTCTTTTCAACAGTGTAACTTAAAACTTATTGCTATTTGATCTTGTGTTTTTTCTTTCTACTGCTTCCACACATCAAAGTTTCCCAATATGGGGCTTTTACACTGGAAAAAAATTAAATCTAAACATAATTTTTTTTCTTGAAATAAGTGCATTTGTTCTTGAATTAAAGGAATAGTACACCCAAAACATGATTAGCCTTCATTTTCTCCTCACCCCCATGCTGAACAACACTCT
>NW_015150692.1:76401-96060 GCF_000732505.1 Cyprinodon variegatus
AACACACTCAGGTAAACTACTCCCTATGTGCATTTCGGATGTTTTATACTTTTAGATTTAATACCACAATTCTAATATGTCACAAGTATGTCTCCATGCTCCTTCTCTTGCCCTTTATCCACCTGTAGATTATCTCTCACTTGTCTGAACCTCTTTCTGGGAACTAATGTCAACTGTTGACCCTTTGAGAGAATAGACCCATTCTGATAAAGTTTAGACATAGACTTAGACAACATTTATTGTCGTTTTGTATACTCAGAGTGTGTACATTTCCATTTTGTTAAACTGCAGTAGTGATCAATGTAAACATTGTGAGAGAAAGAAAAACATGGTGCAAAAAAACCGCATTGATATGGTCAGCATTGTCTGATGGTGGTGAGAAAGAAGCTGTTTTGGATCTGCATCGAATGCTGCGAAGCCTCTTCCTAGAGGGCAGCAGGGGTGTGAGGGGTCATTGATGACGTTACGGGCTCGGGACACGCAGAGTTGGGATGAAATGTCTTTAATGGAGGGAATAGGAGCCCCGATAATCTTCTCTGCTGTTCTCTCCACTCTTCTCAACTTCTTCCAGTCTGAGGCGCTGCAGCCTCCACACCACACAGTGAGACAGCTGGTCAGAACGCTCTCTATGGTGCTTCTGTAGAAGGTGGTAAGGATGGATGGGGGCAGGTGGGCTCTCCTCATCCTCCGCATGAAGTACATGCGCTTTTGTACCAAAAGTTTTCTACTTTTCCAGAAATCCCGCCTCATGAGACAGTTCTGTTTTATTCCTACTAGCGCCTAATAACTTTAGCAAAGCATCTTTAGGCCAGAAGCTGTTCTCTTCAAGAGTAGAATTCTGCCTTAATATGCAACAGCCATCTCTGTCATCGGCTGACTGCATACAAAAGAAACAAAAAATGCTTAATGGCAGCTTCCATGGTTGGAGGAATTAACCTGTAGCTGTGTTCAACCATTCTTGGTTTCGTTTTGTTCCGAGACTTTTTGATCGTTTTTGAACATAAATTAAAAAAACAACATCAGAGATGATGTTGATGGATCATTTTTGCTCCTGATGACCATAAAATCTCACTTTGAGAATCTTTAGAACAAAAAAGGTTGTCCATATTGGTTTTAATCTGAGCTTAATGGCGGAATGATGACGTCATCGACAAAGATGAAAAACAATTATATCTTCAACTCAAAATCGGCACAAACGACAGTTTTAACTCCACAAATCTGCTCTAATGAAGCACTAAAAAAGTAGACCACTTTGTTTCAATTTGGAGCTTGGTGACCTCTGGATGACCTACAAAATAATTTTATATCATTGAATCCAAAGTAGCACAAACAATCCTTTTAAAGGGTGGGATAATGAAATGAGGCTCATGAGTGACAAGCTAATGCTATTTAGCAAATGATGAGTTACTATAAGACTGTCACTACCGATCCATACCGTCAGCTCATTTTCACATGTGAAAGCAGATATTCAGACAGGCTGCCATAAATAATGTAATTATGGGACAAAAAAAAACCCTATTTCTATCCTTAAATCACAAAAGAATACTAATACACATCTTTAAAACATTTATTATGACTTTTCTGACAGAATTTGATGCTTTTTACATTTTCTCCATTAAACTGCTTGTCTGACGTCATCATCGGACATGCTCAGAGTAGTCTGGTAAAATAAAATTAAACCATGTTATCTTTTTTTTTTATCTGTTTCTTTCTTTAGATTATGCACTATATATCATAAGGTTAACATGAAAGGAAAAAATAAAACTTAAATAAAACTCTAGATTTATGTTTAGATCCAGAGCTGAAAAAGTTAGCTCCTGGAAGTAGCATAGGATCCTATTTCTGGCACAGTTGAGCAAAAACTAGTGATAAAACAGAAAGGATTTTATTGCATTTATTTTCTCAGGAAACATCACTAACCTTTAACACATGATAGTGTTTAGTATGCTTACTACTTTTAGGGAGGGGAAAATGTAATTTAGCTCTTTTTAACAAATTTAAAACGAAATTAGTATGTATATCTTGTTGCTCATGCGCAAATGTCCTGATGGTACCAATGGTGCTACCGGTTCCTGTTCTTCTACTATTACTACAACTGAAACACCAGCAACTTCCTGTATCAAAGCTGTCTGGGATGCTCATGCAGTGTCAATTGTGGTCGCATTTGCAGGAGTTGAGGGAAATTTGTCCCCCAAATCGCAGCATATTAGGCAGCACACAGCCTATTCGAGGCAATAAAGAGCCACGTGCGCCAGCTCAGTGCTTTTGGTTTTTTAGGCTTCATCACATATTAGCATTTAAAAATTTAATATGCATACCTATTCTTTCATATTTCCTATTCCCTTTAACTGCACAAACCTGCACTAACGAAGCACTAACCATTTAGTCTAATTGCTGAGTTTTTTTTTTTCGTGGAACGGGGTCAGAGCATGTGAATGGAGCGGAGAGCAGTGCAATTCTCGCTTCCCGCTCAGGAGGATGTTCGCTCATTCGCTCTGCCGCTCAAAGTTGCGCCAGGATGCTCTGCTAATTTTCCTGCTGCTCTGGTGAAATTGCTCCGCGACCGTTCAAATTTCCAAGAGAAAGCATTTTCTGACATTTTTCCATCATGTAAATATGCCAAAGCCCTGGGACACACAACGTTACATTTAATGATGTGACCGATACGTGTTTATTGTCTTATTTAACTGGCTGTTAAATTATTGCATTCTTTCCCAGCTGTCAAAATAACACCTCGCTCCATTCATGTTCCTGGCCTTTACTATTTAATTATTCATTTATTTTACTAGACTACACATAAGGTCACTTCGCATCCCATTGCAAATGAGATAATAGCTATAATGCATGTATGCGACCCATTTTAGCACAACGATCACTTTATGTAAACCCTTTCTGTATTGTTAAGTATAGTTAGTGTATGTTTTTATGATATTTTCTCCCACTTGTTTTTCAATTCAAAAACGTAAACAAAAATCATACTTAATTCAACAAAATTTAAGTTATTTAAATTTTATAATCCAACATTTTAAATTGAGCCCATTGTGAGCGCATCGGAACGAACTGGAGCGAAGTGAAATCCTCGCTCCGGCCTTTAAATTGAAAACCGCTCCTCCATATTTCCTCCGCTCCGCTAGCATACTCTGATCGGGGTAAGCTTTACTCAGATTCTACAGGCGCATAAAAAGCAAACCACAAGTGCAAAGAAGGAGCATGTGCTCATGCTTGTGACATAATGAGAGGCTCATAGTATTAAATCTGCACAAAGACTGTTCAAAATGCACTTGGAGAGTAATTTATGTGTCTGTTTTAAAAGAAACGGCTTGTATTAATATTTATTACCTGTGTGTAGAGTTCTTACATCATTCAAAACCTTTAAGGCGGACATGACTTTATGGCCATACTTCTTGTGATCAAGAGTTCTGAATCATTTTTAAAGTTCACATAGCTTTGGAAACGGGAGTAAGCAGATAAGGAAACCTTATGAAGTATTGTTTGTATTTTTGTATGCACCCGACAGTGAAGAAATAAAGGCTCAGGGTGACAGTTCTGTCAGGATTTTATTTTTTTTTCCAACACATTCCTTTAATAGGGGGTATTTTCAGACAGAGAAAGGCATTTAGAGTGCTTTTAACAGGAGCTTTAGGTCTTAATAGGTGAAAATACAGCCTTTCATATTTGAGACATAACATCAGGAAGAAATGTGCCAGGACTAAGATGGGGGGGTTCTTTTGGTTCACAGACATTGAGATTAAATATATAAAAATATAAATACATATTGTGCTGACACTCAAAATGACAACATTTTATTCCGGTGACAGAACAGAGGCAATAAAAGAGAATAGGTATTATTTTGTGTGACAGCTACAGACATATCAGATGTCAAAACGTCTCAGTATTTCTAATGGAATCAAACCAGCCTGTTATTCATTGTCGGGCTTTTTTTCTTCTTCTTCTTCTTTGATCTGACCTGCGAACCAATGAGCAGTACCAAGCTGTGCTTGAGTTTAACCTGCCAGACGTTCAAGAAAAATTACTCTTCTCTGTTGACCTTTTCCATTGGTTCTTGCCAGAAGTCTCTTGGTGTTAAGCCAATGAACTGGTGGGAATTTGCTTTTCACAGCCAAAAATGGCGGATTGGTGATTCATGTTACATCTTAAGACGCTCAATTTTGGGCTTGAGGCTTGTAGCTGGGGATGTTGCAAGAGTGGCCTTAATTAAAAGCTCAAGGGGTCCCAGGCATGGAGAACATACCAAAATATGAATTTAACAGAGCTGCTAGTCTGAGTGTAGAGGCTTAACAGCAGGACTTTTGACACTGGGATCAGCCGGTAGTCTAGTGTGCAAAGATTGTGCAATCTTTCACCTCTGACAGGTCTGACAGCAGGCAACTGCGTCCTAAAGCGGCAAAAGTTCGATTGTTAACACATTTCTTGTGGCCCCCTCTATCTCCTCGGCTCTGCTTGGGTTGGTTTTTTTAGTTGGCTTTAGTTGCTATGGTGATGAAGGTGATTCTTGGCTGGGGGTCGGGGGAACGGGGGGCGACTGTGGAGGGTCTATTTTCAACTCAGGCAGACACAGACAGAGAGGAGCGTGACAGTGATTAATGTCCTGGTAGAAACAGAGACGGTCAACCCTCAGAGTCCCCCGTGAGTCACCGTCGTAAAACGTCTGGGCCCCATCTCACCGGAAAGGAAAGTGGAAATAAGTTTTTAATCACAATCATGTAACTTATTGATTGTAAAATTAATAATAATAATAATAATAAAAAGTCAATCACTTCTCCAACTTGCTGGATTAGAGCAGGAGTTTATTGAAATTCCAGATTGGGCCAAAGAGGAAATGAGATTCACCTGTGTGTCGTCTGAAAATCAATCCTCTACACACAGCTGATGAAAAAGCAAAGTATTTGTGTCAGCGTTTTCCCGTGGTATAAATGCATAGTGTAGTGAAACCTCAAACAACTCTAAGTGGCTTTTACCATCGGAGAAGGGCCAGCAGTGTAATGTGTCATATGGTTGGCATGCAGCTTGTTAACAAGGAAGTAAAAAGATGGACGACCAGGGGCCAAACATCTGCATGATAGAGATAAGCAGCCAACTGTGCACCCAATCCAATGCCTATGCACGTAGAGAGCTATTAACATCACCTGTTACATTTATTTTGTAAAATCATATATACCTTATTCTGACTGTGATGTTAAAAAAGGGCTTTAAAGCTCTGCTGCAGGACCTTTTTCACCTTTCATGTTAACCCACCTAAATCTCATTTTGTTAGACCTTCTGTTAAAAACCAGGGTTTTTGCACATCACCGCACTTTCCTTACTTTGCTCCTCTTTTTTTCCTTCATAACACAGCACTCAAAAGGAACTTTGGTCGATGTGCCTTTTGGATGGTGTCTGTGAGTGTGAGTAGACAAGGGAATAAAAGCTGTTTCATGTGCCTCTACACCTGAATCTTCTTCTAACACCTTCAAAGGCTTTCTTTTTTGTTTCTGTGGCCTGCCCTCTGACCTGCTGTCAAATGTTGAGAGAGGAGTAGCACAGAGTATACACACTACCCCAGTTAAACTTTTAAAACCCAGGAAAATGAGCAGACATATATGGATTACTCTGTATTCATCTTCTCAGTGTGGGTCACGTTATCTTACCAGTTTTTCCACCTGTGTTTGTCTTTTTTGCAGGGATACGTCTGCTTTGATGCCTCCCGTCTGTGTATGTCCACACATAAATAAAAATACTAGTAAATCAGATGTCAGAAGTTGGATTTCAGAGGGAATGTGTGCCCCTGCTAACAGCCGATGGCTCTCGCTTGTCTTGGCTAGCGGCCCCATTCATCAGCCTCCATGAGTAGCTTCAGCCTCTTTGTTAAACTATGGCTCAGGTCCCAGTAGTGGTCCTGGACCAATAGTGTTTCTCTTTTTTGGCAAAAACATTGGCAAACTTGCTGCCCCTGTTGCAAAGATGTCACACATTAGCAAAATTTAACAAATTTATCTTTATTGCATATTTTTTTATTGCAATATTAAAATCTGTTTGTTTCTGAATCACTTTGGTTTCCAAATTTAGCTTTTTCCCACCCCCCAAAGATGCAATGTTTTCAGCCTCCTACACCAGGAAGGTCTTATGTTTATTTATTTAGTAGTCTCCCATCTGAGGGCACTGTGTGGTTTACTATCATATCCTCGGACACTTTGAAGCATGGACTGAAAAGGCTCAAGCTACTGACCTGGTTTATACACATCCTTGCTCCTAGAGGTGTGAAGCAGAAAGCGCGTTTGGAGAGCAGCAGCTAGAGCCAATTGGAGCCTTTAACACATGTTGGCAACTTACTGAAGTGTGCAGAGACAGAAGAGATTCCTTTCTTCAGCTGTGGAAACTTTTATGCTTCTGAATAGAGTGGGTTTGACCAGTGCAGACCTCCCAGAGAAGGTTGTTTAATAGAATTAATAGGGTTAATTTTATGACCCGTGTCCCAAGCCGTCGCTGATGTGTTTTGCCCTTAACGATACATCTAACTCGCAAAATTAAAAGCTAAACAAGTTTGTGTTAAAAATAAATGGGGTGTGGTATCATTCAAAAATATCTAGGGTGAAATTAAGAATCTTTCTCCTTTTTCTTTTTTTCAAAATACAAATTTGACAAATCAAAGGATCTTTGAATAATGTTCAACATAGCCGCTAACCTTTAACCTCTTAAAAAAAACCCTAATTTGATCCTCGCTTATTTTGCATACCCAAATGGAAAAACAAATAACTTAGAAACTGTAAGCCAAATTTACATGTGTGATACATTATTTGGAAGCTAACATCTAGTTTCTAAAAATACAAATGAAAACAAAAAATTGGGTGAGTAAAACACAGCCGAAGCTGCATCAGTTTAAACATGACTCAAAGTTGTTTTTTTTATTCTCGAAAATGAAAGATCTTTTTTGAACAGCATTAATAAAGACATGCTTGAGAATAGGTATGTCTCATTGTATTACATTTCTTCTACATCATGTACAAAAAATTTCTGAAGCAAGTAATATCCACTTTTATCAGAATCAGTGTATATAACAAAATGTAAAATTTTTACAGCTATAATAACATAAAAATCTATAAAAACATTGTAAAACTGCTGCTTTTTAAGCTAAAATAAGCCCCAGTGCCTTTTCTGAGCTGTCTTTTTTCTTTCACCCTTAGGCATTGTAATAAAACAAAATCAGCATCCAAACTTAAAAAATATTGGAGTTTTGTTATTATTCAGCAAACTCAGTTTCACTTGAGTTTGATGTTTCAATCTGGTACTCTTAAATCTGGAAAATCCTTTATGAACTCATAGAGAAATACATTTAAGTTTTAAAACACTCTAAGTTTACATGAAAAAAACAACCTGTCAAAGAACCCTTTATTTTTGCACCGATTAAAAGTCTAAGAGCAGATGTTGGTTAGATCTTATGTAAACAGAATTTGGCCACACGTGGTTCTTAAAGGTATAATGGAGGATTTTCAACAATTTCTGAAAAGTCCTCTCCACTTAAAAAAAAAATACATGCACAACCCCTGTACCCGCTCCCGAGAGGGAACGCTTATTAAACTCTTGCGAGAGCACGCTCTGTTTGAAAAGTTGCTGTTTGCATCGCTCACACAAGCTTTCTTTCCAAAAGAAGATGTGCAATTTTTCCACTATGTCAGACTCACCTCCAGTAATTGAAAATGGGGATGAGCAGGTAGGACGGCCTTAGGAATACATATCACCAGAATGACTGACAATTAGGAGGACCACTTATTTAGACGATCCACTCAGAAAAATAACATCCTTCACTATACATTTAGGACCCTCCACAGTGGCTCCTAATTACTTTGGACAAAAAATATGTAGTTCGTTTAAAAGGTAATGAACAATGGCCAGCTGAAATGATTTCTGGAGTGCTTTTTACATTATTTTGTTCCTTTTTTAGGTTTATATCCTTTTTACTTTCAAAGGTTTTTCAGCTTTAGACGAATTTTATTTAGCATGATAGAAAGGGTTTAATTATGCCACTGCTCCATCCTGGAATAACCGTGTCTGTGAATCTTTTGTGATGGAGAATTTCTCTAAAAGTGTTATTAGACCTGCATTAGTTTAAAACTCTGACAAGCTCATGTTTTGTAAAGTTTTTTTTTGGTTGTGACACATCCCTTTAAAATGTATGATTTTTATCTGTCAGTTAGATTAGATTTTGTTTTATGGTGTCTGTGAATACAAATGGACTATTTTTTTGGTCATCATGTCAAGATTAAACTATAATACAACATAACAGGGTCTTTCTTAATTTCCTCTTGTGGGAAAAAGGATGTGTTGAGTCTTTACTCCCTTAGAAATAGTCCTTTCCTGTTGAAAAACAGCGAGTGAAATAGCTGCAGGTGGCAGTGGGGTTGAAAGTGGTTGGGAACAGATTTTACATGTGCCTTTTTTCACAAATGATGAATTACATCTGTGTAACTCAAAAACACAGGAAAGGTGAGCCATGCCTTACTCAAAGTCTCAATCTGCTTATACAAAAAGAAAGCAGAGTGCAGAGTGAATGATGAAGGTAAGAGCAGAACAAACACCAGAGGCTGCAGACACACGCTGTGCCTTATCTATAAACGCTGGTGAAGATTCTCAGTCATCCCGGTCATAGTCATAAAAGAAAATTAAAAACAATCCATTGGACTTTGTTTCCAAGTTTGAACATGTTTTGCTTCCCATCCAGGAAGCTTTTTCAATTCAAAATGTCAGCAATAGCGTTGAGTTTGAGGTTTTATACAGTGTCAACAAAGCCTTGTTTTTGTTTTGAAAACATGCTAATTAAAACAGACAAAGGGTTCCACCCCTTGGAATGGGAATTGTTTGGCTTCTTTTGTTAACCTGCAAAGCCCCATACTCTTCTAAGTGTCTGAAAGGGGGGGTTGTTAAGGGGAACTGTTGGCCTGGCTGAATAGGCGATGTCCTCCGTTATCCTGTAAAGTGACTTGGGTTGCGATGATAGCGGGAAGGGATCAACTCTATCGCTTCGTTGTAGGTTTTTGAAAGCTGAAACCTGAGATACCCCCCCCCCCCTGTTTAAGGTTGTTTTTTCTTTCTTAACATAGATGTCTTCCTTCACGCCCCTCTCAGACCACCTATTTTCTTTATCCAAAATGTGAACATTCTGGTCCTGAATGTCCTTTGTCCATAAGGTGTAGATGTAACTCAGCGTCCTGTCCCGAGAAGGTCGCTCTTCTATCTTGGGCCATGCATGTGTGGACTTATCTATAAACTTATCAAAGGATCTTAAGGTCATTTTTACCAAAGGTGCACCTCAGTCCAAGGAACAAAACATTAAAATTTGATAATGATCTAGATCATGTGAAAGTTTTAGTTACAGGTGAAAGTAACAATAAGGGGCATTTGCTGCTTGCCCGAGGTCTGCGCTGTATTCTGAGATGGTCGGTCAAATTTAATGGAACACTGGTTGCTTAATATTGATTGGCCATAAAGAGTAATGATTGCACTGTGGTGACAGTGAAATGACATTAATCTGTTTCAATAAGAAGAAACCTTCAGCTGTCCAGACCTAAGGAGACACTAAACACAGAATATCTCTCCCAGGTGATTCCGCCATCCATGGAAAGTAAAAGCAGAGAGAAAGAGAAAGTATTTTTATTTACACTCCTCCATCCATCAAATCAATCTGCTTGCTTTTGCAGGGTCATAAGAAGTTTAAAATGATTTCAATAACTGACAATATGCGTTTGAATGAGGCTTCTAAGAAGTACCTTTTAAAAATATCAACCTTTAAGAACATACTGAACACAGTTTTCTGTAAATACAGATTTCTGTTATTTAATAGAAAAAAAGCCAAATGCATCATCTCTGTAATAACTGTTTTACCTTGTAACCTGAGTCACTATATTATAATGAACTTTTTTTATGATTATTATGTTGAAAATGAATCTTACTAAGATATGACCCTTCAAACAAAACAGAGGAATAGCTTTTGTTCAAGAAATGCACTTTTCATGCTTTAAAAAAAAACTTTAACAGTTAAAATTGGGGAAGCCCATAATATTACTTCTCAGGAAGTTGACTCGCTGTGGTTTTTGGTAACGTATTGCAGAGATCTGATCTTGTTTCTCCTCCCAGCAGCTCTAAATCCTATTTTAATGTGACCCTCAGGGTTTTGATTATCTGATTAAACTACCCCGGGCTGGTCGGCTCATAAACACCTGGCCAGATGATCAAGACAGATAGATGAATGCTTTTGTCACCCCATGCACCACCACTGCCAATTACCAAAGGGTCAAACAAGCCTATCTGTGTGTGTTTTTGAGACGCGTGCTGCTTTCTTGTTTTCTGCACTGCTCTCTCGCTTCTCATTTTGGAACAAATGAGTTATGATGCTCTCTGGGAATACTGAGAAGACAACAGCAGAAAAATACTTTTTCCTGCAGCTCACTTTAATGGCTTTTAGGCTGCAGACAAAGAGTTTTTTGGAGGCTAATAACTTCACACCATTTTTAATAAAAAAAGAAAGGAAGGCAAATACAAAGCAATGTATATTTGCCACACTCTGGTAGTATGAGGAAACACATTTATTTCTCAGGTTAAGGCAGCAACACAGAAAGAACCATGACAAAGTTTTTCATAAAGGAGGGATAAAGGAGACCTACACTTTTTTTTTTTGTTATTAAGAAGTAGTTGTGTTGTGTAGAACATAAAATAGCACAAAACTACGGCTAAAGCTTCATCTACTGATAAACTATAGATCAAGTTTAACCCTTTTAGTCATCACTGACGGGTGTAGTAGTGATAAAGATGGCGTCAGGTAAATAGAAAAAATCCAACTGCAATAGAAAGCATTGATGTTCAGAGTACTTAGATATTGTATGGCTCTAGTTTTGGAGGTTTTAAAGATCTTATAGGAAACCTTTGAAGTATTGCTGTCAGAAGGTGGTATCTGATGGGACATTTCCTACCTTTGATGTTCACACTCTCTTCAGTATGAAATGAACTTTTGGTGCAGCATTGCCCAAAGTTAGCAAGGATTTCTGTGATGTTCAGAAATCAGTTCCTTGCATGTTTTTAACTGATTTATAATAATAGAAGTTGACTCCCTTCTTACGCGCTAACATCAGGAAGCTTGTTTCCTGCAAAAAAAAACTAGTTTATTTTTTTTATCAATGGATTACATTTATTCTTGTTTCAGATTAACACAGTTGTCAGGTTGTTTTAGTTTTATTTCAACTTTCACTTTGCTTGATGACACAAAAGGTCATTTATGTATCTTGTGGTCCCATTTGGAATAAATTGCAACATAAACAATGAAGAAGGATTAAGAAAGTTGTTTCTTTTAGAAGGAACTCGCTCCACCAGTTGTCTTCCTTGTGCCTTTAACGTCTTTTAAGATCAAACCTATGCTAACATGGTAGCATTCTGAATAAACTTCTAAAGCCTTGTTTCTCTTGAAAGTGAAGCCTGTTTCATGAAGAACTAGCTATTCCTTGTGTCCCAGATGTAAGGCTTAGTGTTTTAATCTTGACGTCCTACTGATGCTTCAGACTCTTATTTTGAAGGGCTGTTTTTTTGAAGTGGAAGCAGAAAAGATTATCTTTCCGATATGTTATCATTTTGTCATTATTCTTATAGGCATAAAAAATACTTAATAAGGACAAGAAAATACTATAGTATAAAAAAAAGGTTTGATTTGTAATTTTTTTTTAACTTTATTACTAAAAAGACAACAAGGAGGTTCATTGTTTACATAAAAATATCTCAGAGGGGTAGTATAGGTGAGCCACAGATTGAAACAAGCATTTTGTTCAAAGCTAATATTTAAACTACACTTTATGACAAAAAGTTTTTTTATCCTCTTAATTTTTTCCATTTTATTTTTGACTGACGTTCACGCTTTTTGCACTATGACCCCCTTTTTTTGCTGCTTTCAAAAAAGGTAACGCATTAGAGTCTCATAAGCCTCATATGGTCTATTTCTTCTGATACGCATGATGCATCATTATGCGCCTATGAATAAACTGCAGCAATAATAATAGTATAGTCTAATAGCATAATGATAGTATTTCTTTAGCACCCACATGAAGGCAAACAGTCTGAGTTTTCTATATTTCATCTCTATTTTTTCCAAGTCGACCATTTACCATCTTTCTCTTTTGCAATGCTCTAAAAAGCATGGACATATTTACTAGATGACCTTCAAAATAAGTCTATTGTACCTTCGTTTATTTTTGTTAGACCCTGTAAAATATGGCATTATTATTGCAGTTAAACTTGTGCACTGAAATTTTTTTTTTTATTTGGTTAGAATAGAAAGAATAAAAACACTTTGTGTGTTTAATCTTTGGGTTGTTAGGTTTTTTTTTTGTATCCATGTCGCGTCATCGCTAAATAGTTTTCTACAGTTTCCGCATTTCTTAAAATGCTTGTAACTTCATATTTAAAAAGACCAAAAAGGGGTGAATAGATTTCAAAAGTCAAGCTTCAGAAATGTAGGCGATGTGAGGCTGGGTTTTTCAGTCTGCTCATGATGCCTTAAAATTGAATTAAGCACCAGGATGTTAAATAAGTAAACGGAGACCTACATCTCTAAAGTAAAGGGTATAGCCACAAGCAACAAAACAGAGTTAGCTGCATTTATTCTGCAGCAGGGAGGTTTCATTTGCAATCTGCTCAGCTGCTGTCAGTGGCAATGAAAACACTACAGCACACTCACTGAAAACAGAGTCTGGAGAGCGTGATGCTAGAAGCCTAACCTCGCCCAGAATAAGACATACCATGTAAAATCTGGATCATTTTAATCCATATCAGGTTATATTTTGGGGTAACTCCTGTGGATCATGTCAGCAGTGTGCAGACTGGGAAGGTAATCCCTTTATTAGTTCCTGGTGGAGGTAAAGCAATCCTTTCCAACACGCTCCTGCTTTACAAAAAAGAAGTCCTGCTTCAGACATGCCAGGACAGCATCAAAAGAGATGTTTGTTCTGGTTCTGATCGCTCTCTATTAGACATACCTGGTGACTTGAGGCAAATCTTATAACCCTAATCACATTTAGACGATTGAGCCTATTTTCGGTGCTATGAATGGACAACCTCTCCTTGTTACTTCCCTCTCTGAAGTTCAGGTATGCTCCTCCATGCTTTCACTTCCAGCTCAGATACAAACTCTTGTTTCTTCAGGTTTTGGTTCTACAAACAGCAGCTGGCTTTAACAAGTCTTGATGCCCTCCTGCTGCTTCGACAGCATGCCGCTGCTGGCAGGAAGCCCAGGCACCCTTAGCAATTTAAAAACCAGGAGTGATGGCGGCTGTGCCCACACGTCTTTTTACTTAACTGGAGATGTGCTCCTATTCATTAGGGCAGTGAGTATGACACAGCGTTCTGCAACTAGAAGGATAACTAACACATGATGCCACAGTGCTGTTTGCTGGGGGATAGCCAGCCTGGGTTTAGTGGTTAGACATTTATTTAAAAGATCAAATCTCTGTCCCGTTCTTATTGCACAGTTCTCTCATTGAGTTTTTCTGTAATTAGAAATTGCTTATAGTTCATTGGGCAGTCCGCTGACTTTGCAATATAATTGCAATTTAACAAAAAGTAAATTTCAAATTGCAGATGCACTCGGTTTGGGTCACATTACAAGAATAAGACTCTGGCTTTCTCCCCCCAGGCCTTAAGATGGGAGTCATACGTTTAAAGTAGATTTTCTGCCACACAGATCGAACACACAGACGTGAACGCTGGTACCTGGAACCAAGCATGCTAGCATGTTGCTACCCGATCTGTAAGAACGATTCCTACCATCAACTCATCTGCACATGTGCAACCAGAAATTCATCCAGGTTGCTGTTAGATAATGTAATTATGGTACCAAAAGTATTTATTTGTATCCCTATTATTAAAGCAAACTAAACTACATGTTATTAAATATTAATAACATCTTTGCTGAGAGAATGGATGTGTAAAGATTCTTTGCGTTCTATTGCTTGTCTGACATTATCATTAGACATGCCCAGAGCAATCCTGTTCAGGTATACAGGTAGCTTCGAATGCAAACATTATTCATAAATGAATACAATGCCAGAAGCCGAATAATGTGCTGTCGGAAGTAGGGAAGGGATCGCATTCCTGGGACAAATCTGGCACAGACGAATGATACAACAAGGATTTAAACACATTTATCCACTCTGGATTATTGACATTTTACACAATTTAGTTTAGTAAACTTTTTTTATAATAAGTGGTAGAAACAAGTCATTATTATTTTTGTTTTCATAAAGCCCAATAGATAGCCGGATGTATTTTTGGCTCAAAGTATTTCTGGTTGTGAAATCACAAATAAAATTGTACAGATCGTCTTGCTACTACAGATCGATTTCTGTAATAACAAGCACTTTTCCAGATGACAAAGATGGTAGGCTCTGCGACTGGACAATAAATCTTCTTAAGGTCATGAAAATAATAAAAATAAAATAAAATAATAAAACCAGGTGCGAAACAAAACATGTACATGCTTAGTGCAAAGGAAAATCAAAATGAATTGACAATATTGTTAAAATATCCTGATTGCTGCATTCTTCAGCAATGAATGTCGTTGGGACTCTGGGACTCAACACCTAAAGTCAGTAAGGACAAACCACAGCAGAAGTGTCAGCATTTGGCATAATGAAGGAGCAAGAAAGAGAAGGCAGGATGTATCTTATCTCCAATTCATTTAGCACAGGAACCTCCTGACATACTGTATGTAGCTGCCACAGTATAGGCATAACCCATCTCACAGAGTAAAAACAAAACAACCCCCCCCCCATAATTTTAAGTTTACTGCGTGATACATGCAAATGTCCTCAGCTTCATGTTTTGGGTTTTATATTAGAGAGCTTCAGCTGTTTCCTATGTAACTTTTGTTTTTTGTAGTGTTTTTCCTGAAGGCTGAAGTCGCAATTTGACAAGCATATCATGAGTATGTCGGTGATGTAGTAACGTCCATAAAGCTAAAGGCTGTGTGGGTTTAGCACAGCAGTGCCGAGCTCCTTTCCTACCCTGGATAGTGTTCTTACTGTTGACCCCACTAAAGGTCAAAGATAGGAGCAGGAGGAAGGAGCTACAATTTGAGTAATTCATAAGGAGACTAACAGTGAAATATTACCCTCTTGATTTATTATGTAATATTATGTAATAATTAAAAAGGCTGGTTTTCCTGACAAATTGCTTACTATTAGAATAAGATATTTTGTTGCCAATTCACAACACATGTCATCTCAAGGCACTTTACAGTTCACCAGATCATACAGCCAAATTGATTAAAAGTTTTCTATCTAAGGAAAACCAGTTGATTGCTTCGACTCATTGACTCAGATGAAATCCCTCACACTAAGCATGCTTGTAGCGATAGTGGAGAGGAAAAACTCCCTTTTAATAGGAAGAAACCTCCAGCAGAACCAGGCTCATTGTGAGCGGCCATCTGCCGAGGCCGAATGGGGTTCAAGGAGACAGAAGCAGAGACACAAAAAGCAGCTGTAAAAGGCGGCCCTGTCCAGGAAACACACACCCGGGCAGACGAGCTCCAAGCCAGCTCCCATGTCAGAAGAGGTAGAGAGCACATCCAGCCAGTCACAGTCAGAGAGACAGGACTACACTGTACAGGCCAAAATCAAAACTATTTCTAAATTCTTTCATAGCTTTAAATAATTTTTAAAACAAAGTTGCAAAGTTATCCAAAATATAAACCCGACAATTTTATATTAAATAATTTCTGTATTATGCAAATGATAAAGATTTTCCCAGTGCTCTACTTAATGAAAAGATGCAAAAAAAAAAAAAGGAGCTACAGTTACTTAAACATCTGGAACGTTTCTGCAGCTTTTCCCCAAGATACTGCTTAGCTTCATTCATGGTTCCAAGACCTCTAAGCAGCCTCTCTAGTATAAAGTGCTAAGGGCAATGCTAGTTTTGTGGCATAGATTTTTAATACACTGCTAAATGCCACAAATGACAGATTTCTGAATGGTATAATTAATAGCTATTATGGTGGCAGATTTTTTCAAACTTTCTTTGGAGTTACCAAAACTCTCTTAATTGTTTTTTTTTTTCCATTAAAGTTCTCCCTGTGCATCTGTTAGGCTTTGTTTCCTGTTTTTCATGAGGCTGTTTATTTACTAATGTTCTCTAGCAAACCTGGGATGCCTACCCAGAAAAGGTACATTTATGATTAGAGTGAATAACAAGCAACATATCCAAACAGAAAAAAAGAAGTGCTATTTTTCTTCTGATGTTGTGCACCAGAATGTATCTTAGAGTTTGTTTATTTAGAACCTATGCTGCAAAAACAATCTAGAAATAAGTGAACATTTCTTGGATTAAGTGTATTTAGCCTTAATTTGTGCAGGTAATTAAGATTATTTGCCAATGGAATGAGTATTTTTACTCTTAAAATATGATAATTAGATAATATGCACTTGAAATAAGACAATGTAATTGTCTTTTTTCTTATTTTAAATCTAAATAGTCTTGTTGGCAAAGCGTCTCACTTACCTCCTCAATTCAAGAATAAATGCAATTATTTTAAGAAAAAATGACTTAATTAGATTACAATTTTTCTGCAGTGTAAAACCAAGACTGGTCAAAAATAAGTCACAGGGCTGAGTGCCTTGATCTGCAAGGCCAAAGGACTAATGAGTTACTAATGCAAACATATGATCAAAAATATTCTGCTTTAAAGTTTCTGCTAAGCAGAATTAGAACTGGATAAAAAGTCAGGATGTCAACTTTTTGATGACTAAGGGAGCACAGTTGTCTGATTCAGCAAAAATACCTCACTGCTTTAAAACACAGTGAAATAAATACACCTTGTCTGAATTCAGCGCGGTGGTGCTGCGTCTTGCTGACAACAGCTATTTAAAACGGAGGACAGAGGACAGGACAGTTCCCTCTGCTGCTGCTGCTGCTCTGTGTGTGTTTCTGTGATCCTGTGTGGTTGCACTGGCCTCCAGGGATGCACGGAGATAGCTGGCTCAGGAATGTTAAGAAAGACTAGAAAAAAATCAGCCAAACAGAGGCAGTCCTTTCCTTCCAAATGTGAGTTTAATTTCTTATGCACGCTAGCACCAAAGTTTCTATGCCTCGGTCTGAGAGTTTAACATTTATCTACATGCTGTATGGAAAGGAGGAAAATTAATGCTAGTCAGTTTTATACAGAGCTGCATGGGGCAACTGATGATAAAGGTGTCACTTTAAGTGTTGCTTTGACATCAGTAAACAAAGCAGTTTATTTTTTTGTTTTAGTCAATTCTTTTCTTTAAAAGGGTTAGTATCTAATGATGGTTTATCAGTTAATCTGTTAATCATTGGCTCTTCTACCTAAATGTCACTTAAAGCAGGAAAAAAATTTACCTGCTTTGCATTACCATCGTTAGATCTGTTGTAAATTATAGTACTGTATATGAAAGCAATGCAAACAAATAATAAACATGATTATTTGTTGATTAATTGTTTATTATATTAGATAAAAATTTTTCCACCTGATTAAAAGGACGGCTGCATAGTGGTGCAACTTGTAGCACTGTTGTCTTGCAGTAAGAAGGTTCTTGACTCAATTACTGGTCCGGGGTCTTTCTGCATGCAGTTTGCATGTTCTCCCTGTGCATGCATGGGTTCTCTCCGGGTACTCTGGCTTCCTCCAACAGTCCAAAAACATGACTGCTAGGTTAATGGGCATCTCTAAAGGCCTTTAGGTGTGAGTATGTATGTGCATGGTTGCATTTGTCCGTGTTGCCCTGCGATAGAGTGTCTGTCCTGGCTGTACCCAACAGAACCTCACTGGTATTTACGAGAAAATTAATGCCAGAGCATAGGTATGTTAGAGCAGAAAAATGATCGGATTCAGGGTGAGGCCCAGATTGTTTACATTATTTAATAGTGACAAGAATGCAGAATTAACTTTATGAAGAAAATAGTTTATAACTTGAGAAGAGATGTTTGTCCATTTGCCACCCTGCATGGCGTAACACCGTAACTTCTCTGTTGTGCTCTGAAGTTGAGGAGTGGATAACAGAAAAGTGAAGGATATTACCCAAAATGTTTCTAATATCATAGAAAAATTCATGCTAGCATTGAGCATGGTAGGTAGGGAAGGCTTATGTAAGTTAATGTAATTCATAGAGTCAGTTTTTTACTTTCCCCTTAGCTTAGAGCAGGGGTGGGCAATTCCAGTTCCTGGGGGCCGGTATCCTGCAACTTTTAGATCCATCCTTGGTCCAACACACCTGAATCAAATGGTTGAGTTACCTCCTCAGTATGCAGTCGGTTCCTGCAGAGTCCTCCCAATTATCTGAGCACTTGATTCAGGTGCGTTGAACCCAAGGCACATCTAAAAGTTGCAGGATACCGGCCCCCAGGAACTGGAATTGCCCACCCCTGGCTTAGAGGAATCAGATCCCTTTGTTTCAAAGTGCTACTAACAACAGTAAGAGTTACATCACACTCTGCATCCACCTCATTGAAATCATGTAACAATTAGTCTAACAGCATGTTGGAGTGACATACCCTGTATTTTAATAATTATTTATGGTTTTACATCCATGTTCATTAAGTCATAAGTCTCTTACAAATGTTATTTCTCTTTTTCAGTCAAAAATTTAAGAGGTTCTCCTTTTGTTAAATCTCATAACTTAGTTTAATGATGTATGCTGTTTTTGGTTTATTCAGTGAGTTTAAAATACAGCTGGCACAATACATTGTTAAAATATAATGATTTCTTTTATTTAATTCAAAAAGTATTTAGTCCTTCATGTTATGGAAATACATTTTGCTACATCAGAACATTCAGGTTAAAAAGATCTAAAAGTCTGCTTATTGATAATTTTTTAGTCAATCTATAAGATCATTAAACTTTACATTAATTCGTTAATCAATAACTTTAATCCCTACTATACCTCTTTGATTGATCAGCTCTCAACGGATTTAGAAAGAAAAGTGAACGTGTGCAGGTAAAGACCCACATTTTGTACTAAAGACTACTTGTAAATGGTAACCATTTGTCTTCACAAAGGTCAGTGGAAAGGAGGCTAAAATGGAAGATGTCCAAAATGCTTAGAGAATGAAATGCCAGCAACTACCCACAACCCTTGCTGTCTGTAATTTTCTGTCCTGTTTTTATCTTCTTTTATCGCATTATTGCACAATGACCTGGTTTTCAGTGGCTTACTGTATGAAGACACAAGGCCGTAGCTTAAATATAAAAAATGGAGATACAAGCACTGCAGCTCATATTTGGCATTTAAAACAAACATGACTACACAATATACTCAGTTCTATTGAAAATCGGAAGTAATGACCTCATAATATTGGTACTCAATTACATGTCACACCACGCAGATGCTCTGTTTGCACTGATAAAGATTTAATCACTGCTTATTGCTGAATACTTGGTGTTTAAATGTTTATGATACATTTGATCTGTAAGCTATGTATAGAGCATTAAACTTTTATACTAATAATAAGTGTAAAGATAGAGATGATAAATATTAGGGTTGTCAAAAGTATCGATACTCAAAAAAGTATCGATACTGAATAGGGTTGTCAAAAGTATCGAAACTCAAAAAAGTATCGATACTGAAATGTTGTATCCGGATACAATACTCGTTTTTAAAAGTATCGATACAGTGC